>NC_089044.1:20887500-21142500 GCF_034140825.1 Oryza sativa Japonica Group | reverse complement strand
ACACCACCACTTCTTTGCTCCCCGGAAGCAGCGGAGGTCGGCGGCGCAGGAGCGAGGGAAGCGGGAGCTCGACGGCATGGATCAGGAGGTGTGGGCTGACATGGGCACCGCCGTCAGGGTCGGGGCACCACCGCTTCTCCACCTCTGCACCCAATTGCTGCCGCACCCAACTGCCGCGGGCAAGCTCCTGTTGTCGTCGTCGAATGGGATGGTGAGCTTAGGGCGGATTTGGCTCGGACATGGCACCCCTGCTCCTCTCCCCTCTTCAGCGAGCTTCTCCTACACGGATCAAAGAAGGCAAAGCTTGACGGCACGGATGGAGACGCATATGGGCGGGCGAGGGCACTGTCATCGGGGTCAGGGTTAGGGTCACCGCCACTTTACCACCTCTGCGCCCCTCTCCGGCTTCTCGATCCGAAGCTGATGGCGGTGAGCTGCAGGTTGGCCACCGTTCTTCCCCCCTTCCTTCTGCTTTCTGGCCATGCACGGATGCGCTTCCCCTTTTTCAAACAACATTGTTGTATTCTCTAAAGAGGCTCTCGTTATCAAGTGGAGGCGCGCAAACCCGGTGTAGACATGGTCCCCAACCCTCCTCTCTCCTCGGCGCACAATTTACCTACATGGATAGACAATGTCACACGCCCTCAACGACTAGTGGCTGTGGAAATTGTTCCATCGCTAGCAACCACAGAAAATCCTCCTCACATGACAAAAGGGAACACATCAAGAGACGTCAGCCCAATATACTAGTCCAAGGCTCCAAGCATCACGCCACCGAGAAAAAAATAAACCATATGACACACACAACGACGCACGTAAGTGGTCGTCGAAGCTTCCAATATAGTAAGCGAAAAGCGCTCCATAATTGCGTATATATAAACACATGAACATCAGCAGCAACCTCCTCACTGCACCAAGAAGAAGCAGATAGCGAAAATGTCGTCGACTAACAGTTCAGGCGATCCGGCGGCGGTGCGCGTGGTGGGCGGCTGGGCGAGCCCCTTCATGAACCGCGTGGTGGTGGCGCTGAAGCTGAAGGGCGTGGAGCACGAGATGTTGCAGGAGACGGTGGGGAAGAAGAGCGAGCTGCTGCTCCGGTCCAACCCGGTGCACAAGAAGATCCCCGTGCTGCTCCACCACGGCAAGCCCATCGCCGAGTCTCTCATCATCGTCTAGTACATCGACGAGGTCTGGCCGGCCTCCAATGGCGCCCCGTCCATACTCCCCCGCGACCCCTACGGCCGCGCCGTCGAGCGGTTCTGGGCAAAGTACATCGATGACAAGGTAACTATCCCGGTATCCCCTCGTTTTTCCATATCAGATTCAGAAAGTTATAGAAGATGGTAAGTAGTACAAATATGCAAACATGTAATTCAAATTCAATTTACACGAGTTGAAAAAAAATAACAAATATGATGGTCAATAATGCGCATTAATCAGTTATATCATTTTCCGTCATATATGTCGATTGTTTTCTTAGATAATTTTTGCTCTTGCTTTGATGATGCAGATTCCTCCAGGGATTCGGGTGTTGAGAGGATCCGTGGAAGAAGACAAGGACAAAGCCGCGGGCGAAATGTCCACCGCTCTGCAGCATCTGGAGGAGGCATTTGTCAAGTGCAGCCAAGGGAAGCAATACTTCGGCGGCGACAACATCGGCTACCTGGACATCGCTCTGGGGTCATTCCTCGGATGGATCAGGGCGGTGGAGAAGATCGCCGGCGTCGAGCTCCTCAACGAGACCAAGGTTCCGAATCTGGCTGCTTGGGCAGATCGCTTCTGCGCACACCCGGCCGTGGTGGACGTCGTGCCTGACGCCGATAGGTTGGTCGAGTTCACGGTTCAGCATGCTGCGTTGCTGAGGGCTGTGAATGTTCCCAAGTGATGGAATGGATCGGATGCTGCTTTCACCAATTGGTTGAGTTTCACCGTACGTTTCAACGTGCTTCGTGTTGCCTGTACTATGGTCATTAGTGAAAGAACGATTAAATTAACAATGACCTTTTGACTAACACGCATATCAATAAGATGCTGTTTAGTGGCCATCAGCCCCCATAACTATCGTAACTTTGTAAGAGCAAGGATAATAATATAGTCCACTTCTTACTATTAGCCCATCCTAAAGTCAACACATATAATAGATTAGCTATAAGATTAGCTATAATTTTCTTCTCCTATCTCTATCTCTCACTTATACATTTAATGTATTTGTCTTGAAGCTTGTGTTAAGCTAGCTCTTGCATGAGAGCCAACACCCTTCTCTTTTGTTTACCTCTCTCCTTCACATAAGCTTATAGTAGGCTTATAGCTCACTATTATACTTGCTCTAAGGAGTAATAAGCACCCCATAACAATTTTATGTGTCCTAATTTGCTGCTACTCTCAAGTTGTGTCATACTACTTTGTTTATGTATGTGCTACTACTTTGTTAACTAGAATATTGCTTCCTGAATATATATGGTTTAACATTATTTAAACTATTATTTAATAATAAAGCAGTGTTGGGGATTTGTCCCATTACTTATCGTCTCTTTTTAATTTATTGCACAATGGTTATGTGTCTTAGGGTAGAAGCCGGGTATGTAAACCATTTTTATTATCTAAAAGAACAACTATGTCATACTACTTTGTTCATGTAATTCTTCTCTGGGTAGTGCGAAACGAAGAGGACCCGAGGGCCCCCGCGTCGTCCTCACGGGCGGCGCACCGCCGCGCAGCCTCCCTTCCCATCCCTTCGCCTTACCGTTGCCAGAGTGTGCCACCGAAGAGCCTACTCGGTCACAAGGAAGGTAGCAGCGGGGATTCTTCTTCAACTATTCCCCCACAGTAGGGTGATCAACGTACGATAGAACTAAAATGTTCAAAAAAAAAATGAATTGTGTTTCGGAAGGTTAAGTTCTACTGAATGACGTCCTCCGTGATGTGATGTAGTAACACCTGTTTCAATAAGAGGATAGAAAAAAAATGAAAAACTAAATTGTATTTTTGAAATGTCAATCTCCACTGATTGATGTCCTCAGTGATGTGAAGTAACACCTGTAGTATTACAATACCCCCAGCACCTGATTTTAGAAAATTATTTTATTCCACTCCTTCTGAATGTTCTATCTAGACGCAGAAATTGTTCTATTGCAAGTTTAAAAATTGATTTATACAAATTTTTAAAAACAAATATACCTGTGACACGCACATTATTCGTAATCATACATGTTCTTTTGCGTATAAACCGAATTTGTAAATGATATAGCATAGAGGTAAAGTCCATTTTTCTATCTGAAATACAAAACCGGTAATTTGTTTTCCAAAATTCTAAGAAAACATATTAAAAAAACTCTAAGGATATATTTTTAGTGGTTTTGTTTGAATGGAGATGGTTTTCTTAGTTCACATTCTTTTTGCACATATCTTATCTTATTTTATCTACATATCTAAAGCTGGCCAATCTCCTTGCCAGCTGATTGGTGGATAGGTAGCCAAATAACTTCGTGACACGTGGCAAAAATTTGGAGAATAGCATGCTGATTTAATTTCTCAGGCCACCTCACGTGGTTACACTCCTCTAGATTCTTCGTGTATGTAGGCGTACCAGACCGATCCTTCAACTCTTTAGCGCATATTTATTTAAGTGTTAGATTTTTTGTAACAATGAATTAATACGATTTTTAAAAATAACTTTATATATATATATATATATATATATATATATATATATATATATATATATATATATATATATATATATATATATATATATATATATATATATATATATATATTAAAAAATACACCGTTTAATAATTTGGAAAGTGTGCACGCGGAAAAATATATGGGAGTTAGACTCAGCTAAAAACAGCCACTTTAGCGGCACAGGCCCACGAGAGCATGTAATATATCTGTGTGGACTGAACCAACTTTGACGGTATAAAAACCAAAAAGAAAAGAAAAACTATGAAAAATAAATAGGAAATGTTTGGCAAAACAAGTCATCAAAAATTAAAACTATCGAACAATTACAAAATTATAAAAAGAACTAGGGTGTCTCTTTAGCACACTCTGGATCTAAGATTTATTTAGAGTCTGGTATCCCTAACTTCACAAATGCATGGATACTTGTGATTACGCTTATAACATTTGGTTAAATCATTATATTCCTATTTTAAATAAAATTTGAAATTTTAAAACACCAAAATCAAACATACAAACTTTTCGAACTACTATGAATTTAAGATCTGATGTGCCTAACAGCGCCTAAGATTAATAAAATTGACACTTCTATTTTCTTAACACTGTTAATACATCCATCTTACTAAAAAGTAAAATTATGTAATTATTTAGTATTGAATTGTTTATCATTAAATGTATTTAGACATGATTTAAATTTAAAAATTAAAATTTCTTAGGATAGTAGAACAACAATTTCGAGAATCTTTTAGACAGTATTTCCAATCATGCGCGAGAATCTCACCATCCATCCGATGGCTAAAAATTCAAAAGATTTTCCTTCACTTTTCTTACGACAGTAGAGTAGCAATTCTGAAAAATCTATTAGACATTATGCACGGGCTAAGTAATACGAGGCGGGTCAATAGGCTGATTGGTAGATTCGATCGGCGTCAAATTTGCTGACACTACGTGTCCCAATTTCGAGAAACGCCGCTAGCATTGCTCCGTTGCTACGCGCGGGCGTGTTTGGCTGGGCCATGATCCATCGAAGCTGCGTGCTCGTGCCTTGGTATGGGCCATACTTATCTCCCCCCACACTCATCTTGCGGACCAATTCAGCCGCCCATGACATGCTACGTGATAAAAGGAATAAGTTCACTTTAAGTCTCTTAATTTGTCGTCCAGTCTAATTTTCATCCTCATTTTAGAAATCTGGATACAACACATTCTCCAACTTACAAAACCAGTGCAAACGAGGTCCTCGGCAGTATTTGACCTCGATTTTGGCTGACATGGCGCCTACGTGGATTGTTTGACTAGGTCTTCATCCTATGTGGTATTGACGTGGCGTTTATGTGGCAATTTGATCCAAAAATAAAACGAGCAAAATTGAAAACTAAAGAATTTTTAAAAAATATGTGATGCCCATATGTCAGTCCAACAATAAAACAAAAAATAGTGGGACCCAGTGGGTCCCACATCCTTCACCTCATCCTCCTAAGCTCTATCTTCTCTCTCTCCACTGGCGCTCTCTCCGTTCTCCACCGACAAGCGCGCACAGAGAGGGATGAGGTGGGGAAGCTGGCGAGGGAGGTGGGAGATTGGTGTAGGGGCGGTGAGATCGAGCCTGCGATGCCGCCGCTCCGCCCACTGCCCGCTCCGCTCCAAGAGACGCCCTCCTCAGAGCTCAAGCCCCGCGAGACCATCTACTTTCCATCACCGACAACCCCACGGAGCCAAGAGCGGAGGGCAAACGTCAAGGGGGAGGATGATGCCAGAGGGGACGACGACGTTGAGGACATCGCAAAGATGGCGACAGTGTGGCGCGCGGCGAAGGGCGACCCCGCGACTAGGACACTCTTCATCCACGGCCTCGGTTGGAGCATCGAAGTCGATGACCTCCACTCCGTGTTTTTTGCTGCTTCGGCTTCGTCATCTTCCGCTCCCACCGCTCCACGTTCCACGCCCTCTACCGCCCACATGACAAAAAGGGTAAGGGAGAGAGGAGTAGGGAGCGGTCGCCGTTGCCTGTCCCTTTCCGCTCTGCCAGCCTGCTCCGGCCACTCCACCCCACTTCGCGCTCCACACCATCTGCCACCCACATGCCAGAGAAGTGAGAGACGAGTAGGAAACGATTGCCGCCGCTCCGCTCTGTCAGCCTACTCAGGCCGCCCGTCGCACACTTCGCCCAGCCCATCGTCGGCTTCGGCCTTCTCTTTTTTAGTTTTCATAGTTTTTCATTATTAGACGTGATTTCTGTAATAAAGTAAAACCCCAAAGATATTAAAGTAATCTATCTATCTTACTAAAGTTGGCGGTTTTTACCTAGCAGTAATTTTTCAAATAAATCTCCAAGTTATTCATGAGAGAAGAAAAGTAAATCTAGAAAAAAGAGATTAGCATATTAGACCAAATCCGGAACCTTCCAAACCATTCTTCTCCTTCAAATTAATCATTCCATCAGAGAAACAGTAAAAAAGGAGATCGATTGGTCGATTGGTGGATGTTGTGTTCAACCAGCAAGGTCGGAATCATAAGTATCTTCCTTCATGACCAAATTAATATATCTTCTCAATTTCGTGAGTTTGATGAAAAAATATGAAAATTTAAAAGCGTGGATGGAAAATGTGATGTTTTTCATTTTTCATAAGTGCAACAGACTTTGCTACAAGGATCGTTGATAAAAGAATATCATTTAAAAGAATATCTATAATATAGTTATCTATATGTAACTCACATTTGTCATTCGACGTGAATCTGATGGTTGACAAATCGACCGTTTCAAAAAAATATACATGTCAACAATTTTTTAGCTAATCTGTTCAAATATTTTGTCTTTCATGCATTCTAAAAATATTATGCCTTTCATGCATTTTAAAAATAACTCTAACTAGCACACGGGCTAAATAGTTGGCATGCCAACGTGCGTGCCTAATTTTCTAGTCTTATATAGTGAAAGTAGTAGGCTTTCTTATACAAGAATGCACCACATCATCACAAACATATTAGCCGTCGGATAAAGGATTTGGATAAACAATGGCCATTCGATTGAAATGGTACATGTATTAAAAAAACACAAATGAGCTAAACATATGGAAATTTCCGGAGATTTCTGGTACCTCCTCCTAGACGCGTGATAATAAAGAGAGGGGATAGAGAAAGAAGAAACACGGGGCTTCTAGTGATTTCTCTTATAAATATATAGTGCAATTTAGTTAAATCTATAGTTGGCTAAACATATGGAAATTTCCAGAGATTTCTGGTACCTCCTCCTAGACGCGTGATAATAAAGAGAGGGGATAGAGAAAGAAGAAACACGGGGCTTGTAGCGCCCGTTCCATCGTGGCGCCTAGCGGGAAAATTCTCTCTTAAAAAACCCTAATTGCGAAATTTGTTTCTTCGCTTGTTGTCTACTATCCGTGCCATCTCAGATCTCAAATCCCCGATCTATCGCCGAGTTCAATCCCGAATCCAAATCCTTCCCAAATCAATTCCTCCGCAAAAGTCTATTTTGCCTCCCTCGGGTTCGATGGGCCGAATCTCTCTCGGCCCATCTCCCCCTCCCTCCCCGGGTCTCTCTCTCTCTCTCTCTTTCTCCCTCTTCTCCACTCTGCCCGCGCGCCGCGCGCGCGTGCGCGTGAGCCGCGCCGAGCCGAGCCCTCCCCCCTCACGTGCGCGCGCCCGCGTGGCCGCTGCCCTGCCGCGCCTGCGCCGTCTGCGCCGCCCGGCCCCGCTGCCCTGCCGCGCCTGTAGCCGCGCAGCCGCTCGGCCCCGCACGCCAGCGCGCGTGCCCGAGCCGCGCCGCTCAAACCACCGCGCCGCCCGTTGCTTCCCGCGAGCGCGTGCCGTGGTGGCCGACCGCCTGGTCGCCGCCGCCGTCAGCCTCTGCCGCGCCTGTCGCCCGTGTCGCCGCTCCGCTCCACACCGCCCCGCCGTCATCGCCGTCGTCATCGCCCGGCCCCCGCCACTCCACGCGCAAGCTGCCAAGGGACGGAGGCAGAGCTCCTCTTCCCTCTGCCACGTCGCCCCCGCTCCCTCCTCCTTTTTCCCGAAGAGGCAAGGGGGCAAGCCCCCTTTTCTCTCCCTCTTTTCCCCTTTTTCCTCCCGCCGGCGTCATCCCCCCCTGTCGCCGCTTTGGCCGCGACCACCGAGCGCGAGCTCCCTCCCTTGACCGCCCAACGTCGGTTTCCAAACCGACATCGCCGCCCTATAAAGCCCAGGCGCCCTTCCTCTCTTCTCCTCTCCTTGTCCCATCACCTCCACTCCATTGTTGCCGCCTCCCATGCTCTGTTCGCCGTCGCCGTTCGTCGTTGCGCGTGTCGGAGGAGCCGGCACGAGCAAGGACGCGGAAGGGGGACTCCGGGCGCGCCCTCTCCTTCCTCTTCCCCGGCCCGAGGCCGGAGAGATCACTCCCGCGCCGTCGGCCTCTCGTCACTGCGCCCGCCCGCACGGTAGTGCATCTCCCCGTTCTCCCCCCTTGCTCCATCTCCTCCCCTTAGACTCGGGTAGTAGCACGAGTAGCCTCCCCGTAGCTAGCCGGCGCCGCCCCGACCGTTGCCGCCGCTCGCCGTGTGCTCGCCGCCGTCGCCGCCCGAGCTCGGAAGCGCTGCTCATCGCCAGCCTCGCTCGGCGCAGCTCCGTCCAATCCAACGCTAGCATCGGATTCCCGTAGCCGCGTAGATGCTCTCGCCGCCGGGAATCGGCCCCTCGTGACCTCGTCGCCGTTTCCCCCTTCTCCCACCGCCGGTTGCCGCCGCCGCAATTCGCCACCGTCGGGCATCCTCCGGCGAATCCGAGCCGTTGGCTCGTCTCCCCTCGTCCTGTGCAACCACCCGGTGTGCTCGTTTTCGCCTGTATAGACGTGGTTCGCTCCGCCGCTCGCCGCTGTCGTCCGCCGTCCGTTCCGGCCGGCGTCGTCGTCTACCTCCCGCCGGCCCGCGTGGCAGCCACGTAGGCGCCACGTCGGCGCCAGCTCGGCCAAGACCGGGTCGAGCCGACCCCGGTCAGCCCCTCCCCGTGCGCGTGGGCCCGCCGCATCCGCGTCCACCGCGAACCGCGCGCGTGCGCCGCGTCCCTCCCCCAAACCCTAGCGCCGCGCCGCGTACTCCCTCCGCATGGTGAACCGTGTCATCGACAAGCGGGTCCCACCCGGGACCACGCGAGATGGACTCGGTCCACCGGCTCTCTCTCTCTTCTCCTCCCGCGCGCGCGCTTTGGGCCGGCCGGCCCATTTAGCTCGGCCGAGCCGCCTCCTTTCTCTCGGGCCGCGCCCTTGCCGCCCGAGGGAAGTCTAATTTCCCTCCCTCTTTTCTTTTCTTTTTCAAAAAGGATTTAATTAAATCCTTTTCCTTTAGACCAAAAATCCAATAATCTTAGAAATTCAATATCTTCCCAACCGTAAATCCGTTTGACTCCGTTCAACTTCCAAAATTCCTCAAATCTCGAGATCTATCTAATGGCACGCTTAGAGGTCATTAATAGGGCTTTATTTTCGCCGTTTGTTGAGTCGTCCCGTTTTGCGTGTAGTTTCGGAGCCCGAAGACCCGCAGTGCGAGGATTTCGAAGATCAAGCTCCAGATCTCGAGCAAGGCAAGCCACCTTTGAACATCTTGAGCCTATATCTGAATTTAATTATGTTGCTTGAAAAATATTATGCATTGATAGGATCGCACTTAATCTGTTTGTCCCGTCTGCAAGGCAGATTGGCGGACCTACCTAGTTTGTTGCATTTGATCCTTCCTTTGTTAATTGTTATGCCATGTTCCCTTGTAACCACCCAGTTGCGCCTCGGAAATCGTGCACTCTGCACGAGTATCGACGGTCGCCTTCAAACTTAAAATCTGAAAAACTTCTTGGGTAAAACTTGGGTTTTACAAAAGACTTGGAAAACCCGACACCTGGGTCGGTGCTTGCGAACTAAATGAATTTTCTAAAACCGCGGACCGGGGAACGTACCGGGTGTACGGTTTCCCGCTCTTGCACTTAAGGACCGTTTCCTTGGAATTTCATCCGAACATAAGACAAGTACGACCACATGGGTGGAATGGGACACCCCTGGCTGAGTAACTAGCTTATCAGGGGAGCCTTGATGCCGAGAGACATGTGGATTCGCCGGGGTGGTGTCGGGGAGGACCCCTGGGCTTCCTGGCACAGTATGGTCTGGGACCTAACCTATTGTTGGTCTGGGACCCCTCTCGTCGGCATATGGTAAACCTGTGTCGGCTTTGGAAATGCCTTGTCATGAAAGCTTGGAGGTCTCCCGACGTGGCTGATCCCCACGGGCTGGGTGATCCGGGTTAGTAATGTCGTGTGGGTAAAGTGTACCCCTCTGCAGAGGTTAACAAACTGTTCGAACAGCCGTGCCCACGGTCATGGGTGGATGTGAGGTGATTCCTAGCGTAGTTTTGTTTGCCTACTGCCTTGTGAAATTGCTGATGTGGAAAGGGGTTCGATGTTTGAAAAATCTGCAGCTGATGGGATCAGCTAGGCCCGGGTGGCCGTTTGAAAGTTGTTGGCCTGGGTGGCCGTTTGAAAGTTGTTGGCCGGGTGCCAATCTTGATCAATTTTAAAGACTGATACATTGCACATACTCCGACCGGACGAGACGCACTGTCTCATCCGTGTCGTTTGAGAAGCACTCACTTAGTTGTTTTCAGAAAAGAGTTCAAATAAAATCAATCGCAAAAACAACAGCCCTTCCCTTGAAGCCTGCATTAAACACTTATTTCCCATGGCTTGCTGAGTACTCCTGTACTCACCCTTGCTCTATATAAATAATCCCCCCAGTTGCTGAAGAAGATGAAGCGGATCCTGCTGATGAGGAGTTCTTCCAGGAGCAAGCCGGCTACGATGAGTTTTAGGGTTTCGGCCTAGTTCCCAAGTCGCGCCTGTGTTGTTTGGCCCAAGTCTTGGCTTCCGTTTCCCTTTTGTAATACAGTTGTGAGCTCGGGATCTGTCCGCAGCCCAACATGACTGTACTCCTACTCTATAATAAAGAGACCTCTGTTGCTGTGATATTCTGTCTTCCGTGATACCAGCACTGTTTCCTGGGACTGGTATCAATTAACAGGTTAATTTGGAGCGTCACGGGCTAGTTCCGGTCGGTACTAGTTCGGGGCGTGACAGGGCTTCTAGTGATTTCTCTTATAAATATATAGTGCAATTTAGTTAAATCTATAGTTGGCTAGGAAAATCAATACTTCGTAAAGAAATTAATTTATTATGTCAAAACTCTCTTATAAGCTTAAATAGACCATATAGAAAAGTTCTTAAACAGGATCAAAAGTCGCGCAAAGCGTGACTATATGTGGCTAGTTTTGTTGATGTAGATATCAGTTATAAGTGGTCCACAACTATAAAACCTACCTGAATGAAGCTCAGGGAAAAAAAACAATAGATATTGATCAGAACCATCCTAAAATATGTTTAAGCCTTTAGGGTGTAAAGTGTTGAGTTTTAAAAGTTGAAGGTGAAAAACAAAGTTAAAGGTGAAAATGGATTTTGAGCAAAGTTGTAGGGCAAAATTGAACTTAACCCTATGGATTTTTAGACTTCTCTATAATTGACTTGATGTGAAAAACAACTCATGAAATTAATGAATTTCCCTGATATCTTGTTTCGCAAGTAGTAGCGACTAGCGAGTATGACATCACTACAACGTGAACTACGGGAGCAGGGATTGTTCTCAACATGCAAGATCCTGGTGCTACCAAGGTTATTCCAACTTCCAAAACCCGGTTTGACTTAACAATTTAAATTTGAATTATATTATATTAACCCCTAATTAGCTGGAAATTTTCCTACACGTTAGAGGATGGCCCATTAAAACTTAGGTAAATATATGTAGCCTAATGTGCAATCCACTCAAATAAATATTATTGAACCTAATCTAAAAGTTATCTCTCGTTTCTTGCATGATACTATAAACTGAAAAAACAATTAGCAAAATAGATTAATATGAAATATATCACCCTATAAACATGTAACCTCAAATCCGATTTCTACGAGCTGTAACAAAAATAACAAGTATAACTGACAATGTACACTAACTATTTTCAGTTTAATTTGTTATGTTTGTTGTAAGTTGTAGAAGTCGAATTTGACTTTGGATATTTGTGGAGCGATATATTTCATATTAATCTATATTATAGATTTTTTTAAAAAATAATTATTATTTAGGTGATATGTAAAAATGAGACAACGTCCGGTCGAGAGATAAAAATCCATCTCCAAACTAATCAACATACCAATATGGACGTAACACGTTGTAGAATACCCAGTTGGCAACTTCAGCGACACATGGAGAAACATACACGGTGCGGCAACATGAACTGATGAAACACGGTTGCAGAAACAATAAGAGGTACAGGCGTACAGCCAAAAACTGCGAAAATATCAAAGCACACGATAATCAAATATAGTTGCGCTCAAACTTCAATATACCGCCGCCTGTGCCTGTGCCTGCCTCATCTTCTCGAGCTCGACCAGCCTGCCGATGTCCGGCATGGCCTCCTTGGCGGCGTCGAGCTCGTCGAAGCGCTCCAACCACGCCGCCAGGAGCGGCGTCTTGGCGGCGTCGAACTGGTTCAGGCCGAACACCTCTTCGATGGCGTGCACCCACGCGACGAAGCCTCCGAGCACGACGTCGACGTAGCCGACGGTGTCGCCGCCGAAGAAGGGCTTCCCCTTGCAGCACTCGCTCAGTGCTCCCTCCAGTTTCTCCGCCACCGCGAACGTTTGCTTCACCCCCTCCGCCTTCTCCTCCTCCGTCTTGCCTCTGAACACCGGAATCCACGCACCGAACAGCTGCAAACGCACAGAACACGTATACACCAATCAATCACACAAATGCCAAGAGAAAATCAAGTACTCCCTCTGTATTTTAATGTATGGCGCTGTTGACTTTTTAACAAACGTTTGACTTTTCGTCTTATTCAAAAAACTTATGTAATTATCATTTATTTTATTGTGACTTGATTTATCATTAAATGTTCTTTAAGCGTGACATAAGTATTTTTTATTTGCATAAAAAATTTGAATAAAACGAATGGTCAAACATTGGTTAAAATGTCAACGGCGTCATACATTAAAATACGAAGGGAGTAATAATCAACAGAAGAGTACTCTACTAGTACATGATCATCGTAACAACCTTTTCGTCGATGTAGGAGGCCCAGAAGCGAGCGACGGCGCGATCGTGGGGGTCGGCGGGGAGGAGGGTGACGCCGGCGTCGGGGAACACCTCGTCGATGTACTGTACGATGACCTGCGACTCGCAGATGGGCTTGCCGTTGTGGATGAGCACGGGAACCTTCTTGTGCACCGGGTTGGAGCTGAGGAGCAGCTCGCTCTTGTTCTTGAAGTCCTCCTCGACGTAGTCGTAGCTCAGGCCCTTGAAGCTGAGCGCGAGCTTCGCTCGCAGCGCGAACGGGCTCGCCCACATCCCCAGCAGCTTCAGCTCATCTCCTCCTCCGGCCATGGCGATCGAGTGTTCTACGCACGTTTCGAAGATTGGAGCTTTTGGCTTCTCTTCTGCTCGATCGGCTCGCTCTCTTTGGGAAGAAGTATCGAGGACGCAGTCACACGGTATATATATATAGTCGGTGCCTCGGCCTGCAGTGTTTTTCGTGCATGTCACCTAAATAGTCATAAAAATATGAAAAAAATTAGCAACATAGATTAATTTGAAATATATCACTCCACAAACATACAAGTTTAAACTGAACTTCTACAAGTTGTAACAAAAATAACAAATATAGTTGCGAATGTGCCATAACTATTTTCAGTTTAATTTATTATTTTTGTTGCAACTTATAGGAGTTGAATTTGGTCTTGCATGTTTGTGGAGTGATATATTTCGTATTAATTTATGTTGTCAATTTTTTTCAATTTTTTTGATAACTATTTAGATGACATGCAAACAACAAGGGGATGTCCCCTCGAGGGATGAAAATCCACATCCGTGTTTTTTCAGATAAAACAGAGTAAAGCAGAGAGTATATCATCCTGTGCTTGCGTAGTCCTACTTGGCTCAGCTGCTGGTAAAACATTTTGCGTCGATGATCTGATCAGTGACGCGTACCTTGTGCCTTCTTTTCTCCCAAAAGAAAGTAGAAGCTAGCAACACGTGCTAATGACCCAGCAAAGATATTTCTCTGGGTTCACCGGCATTGATGTGGTTTTTCGGAACGTCCAACCTTCGCTGGGTTCAGCTTTGAGAAAATGCCAAGACGAGATCAAGTTTTGGGCTGTGCGTTTCAACGCTGAAGACAGGGTCATAATCCCGGTCTGGAAACATGTAATTTCTTCCTCCCTACAATCACTTGATCTGTTGTAACCTCTACGCTTTGTCTTCCCAAACTGTTGTTTTTGGGACTTGTCTAAAAAAACACGTGCTAATGACGGGCACCTACTGCGTTCCTTGAATCCTTCGCTCCAAACTGAGCCAGATTTTCAGCGCATGTCAAAACAGAAAGCTGATTAGCACACAACTAATTAAGTATTAACTATTTTAAACTTGAAAAAAATATATTTATTTGATTTTCTTAACAACTTCTGTATAGAAAACTTTTGAAATAAATACACCATTTAATAAGTTAAAAAAATACGCTAACGAAAAATGAGCAAGTTAAAGTTTAGAATTGAATTAAAGAATCAGGCTTTAAATTTATTTCATCACCAAGTCAAACTCAAAAATATTACCTCCGTTCTAAAATGTATTGGATTAACATCACCAACAACTATGAACCTGAACTAGATTTGACGTAACCTAGCACTACGAAGCTGAACATGTTGTTTAGATTCGCAGATGATGTCAAATCTAATCCTACATAGCTACTTCCTCCGTCCAAAATATTGTGACCTAAGATCGGGCCGTCATACAGCGATCAATCTGTCCGTCTGCCATACCACTGGCGAGTCTGTCCATCCGCCCCATTGCCGGTGTCGCTACTCAGTGCTGCCATTACCATGCTGGTGTCCGAGTCCGTGCCATTGGGGATCGAAGAGCAGAGGAAGAGGGTGCAGGCACGGGCATTTACCAGGAGGAGAGGAAAAGGATAAGGAGCACACAAGCGCGCGCGTGTGCCATCGGGGTATAGCGCACGCTGCAGGAGAAACCTGTCTGGAGACCGCGGCCATTGCCTGGACGACGAGGAGCAGCGTCAGTGCTGCCTCTCGTTCATCTCCGGCCTCACCTAATAATGATGGAGAAGGTGGCCAGCGGCGCGGACATAGCAATCGCTTGAGGGTGTGAAATAGTGGCCATGGAGATTGTGTTCCATCGCTACAACCACAGAAAATCCCCTTCACATGACGAAAGAGAACACATCAAGAGACACATCAGCCCACTGCTAGACTGCTAATTAACCAGTCCGCTCCAAGCGTGACAAACACCAAGATAAACCATAGTGCCATACTATGACGCACGCAACGACGTACGTCAAAGCAGCTTTCAATAGTACAACCTCCGCCTCATTATAAGTACAATCATAGGTTTTCACGTCAAATTTTAATCGTTTGTCTTATTTGAAAAATCTTTATAATTAGTATTTTTATTGTTATGAGATGATAAAATATAAATAGTATTTTACTCGTGACTTATGTTTTTAAATTTTTTTAAAAAAAATTTTCAAATAAGACGGACGGTTAAAGTTAGGCGCGAAAAACCATAACTGCACTTATAATGGAACGGAGGTAGTAAGAAAAAAGCGGTCCATATAAACTAAACTAGTGCACAACTACACATCAGCTTCAGTCTGCTCACTGAACTCGAGTAAACCAGCAGCTTCTGTTTCTTGGCCACATCGAGTAAAAATGTCCTCGTCGTCGACGAGCGGTTCAGCCGAGCCCGCGGCGGCGGTGCGCGTGCTCGGCAGTTGGACGAGCCCGTTCGTGATGCGCGTCGTGGTAGCGCTGAAGCTGAAGGGCGTGGAGGAGTACGAGCTGTTGCAGGAGACGAGGGGGAAGAAGAGCGAGCTGCTGCTCCGGTCCAACCCGGTCCACAAGAAGATCCCCGTGCTGCTCCACCACGGCAAGCCCCTCGCCGAGTCTCTCATCATCGTCGAGTACATCGACGAGGTCTGGCCGGCCTCCGATGGCGCCCCGGCCATACTGCCCCGTGACCCATACTGCCGCGCCGTCGAGCGGTTCTGGGCACAGTACATCGACGACAAGGTAAGTACAGACACAGTCTCGCGCGTCCTCAAACTGCAAATTCATCTGAATTTTTCTTCTTTTTAATCCTTTTTAGCCGGATGATTTTGCTCTCATCTTGGATAATTTGTGTGCAGTTTCCTCGGGGGACTCGCGTGTTGAGAGGAACCGTGGCCGGAGAGGAACCGTGGTTGAAATGTCCACCGCTCTGAAGCATCTGGAGGAGGCATTTGTCAAGTGCAGCCAAGGGAAGAAATACTTCGGCGGCGACAAAATCGGCTACCTGGACATCGCTCTTGGGTCGTTCCTCGGATGGATTAAGGCGGTGGAGAAGTTCGCCGGCGTCGAGCTCCTTGACGAGGCGAAGGTTCCAAACCTGGCTGCTTGGGCGGATCGCTTCTGCGCGCATCCGGCCGTGGTGGACGCCATGCCTGACGCCGATAAATTGGTCGAGTTCGCCGTTAAGCATGCCGCTTCGATGAAGGCTTTGGATGCTCCCAAGTGATCAGCGAATTAAGCATTCTCCTTTGTGTTGCATGTACTGCATTACATCATCGGATCTGGTTCCATAATTTTTAGTGCTTAAGTAGGAAGGAAACCGTGTTGATGGGCGGGCATTTTATTTTTTATAATAAAAAAACACTAAAAGAAGTATTATCTTATCATATTCATCTTATATATTCACCATAAGAGTAAATTATTTTATAATGGTAACTAAAGAAGAAGAAAAAATAACTATGCCATGAAATAAATCGTAGTCTTTGTTATACTAAATGATAAGAATGTCTCTCAAATTTTAAACAAAAATCACTTAGTCTCGCTTGGATGTAAATTTCAGAGAATTAGTAGATCCATTATAACCTACTCATTCCGTTTTATATTATAAGTCGTTTGACTTTTTTTCTATTTAAACTTTTTGAATTTGACTAAGTTTAGAGGAAAATATAATACTATTTTAAACACAAAACAAATATATTACCAAAATATATCAAATGTTAGATTTAATATAACTAATTCGATATTTTAAATATTGCTAGATTATTCTATAAACTTGATCAAACATAATAAAGTTTGCCTAGGGAAAAAGTCAAACGATTTATAGTATGAAACGGAGGGGTACCCGTTAACATTTTGTTAATAATTTTTTTACCACTGTTTACATAAGATGAAAGCACAAATTTTGAAACTTTGATAATGATGTCATTTAAATGGCTTTTTTCTTAAAATACGACTCATATAAAGAGAAATATTATTGAGGACAGTAAAGTGAATCTTTTTTAAAATTTTATAAGTAAAATGAGAAAAAAAAATTTAGATGTTAAGTGATCCAATGAAATAGTCGGGAGATTAAAATGGAATTTTTAAATAATTAAAAAAAATCCCCAATGCCTGCAAATCGTTTTCAAATAATTAATTTTGTGTTCGACCATTTGATCCCGAATTCCAGCCACGAGGCTTCCATCGTCGTCTCATTTTCATGCTCATTGCTTCACCTATCTAACTCCAACATTTGCTCCACTGTTAATTTTTGTTCTTAAATTGCTCGATGTTCATGTGGTACACTGCTGTGTCGGTGCCATGAACCGACGACTATAATTTGTGTGTACTAGGACATCATCCAACTAGGGCTAGTCCTTTGCCAGATGTCGTCCCATTTATATTTTAAAGTTGTGTTCGCCACTATAAGGCAATCCCACCGGAAAAATTGAACACTAGGATCAGCTGCTATAATAAACCATGTATACGCACGCAACTACCTACGTCGGTGATGCTTCCAATTAATAGGGTATGTTTGGAACAACGCCAACTCCATTTCCACCTCTGCTGAAACTGGAGCTCAGCCAAACAATTTCAGCTCCACGTGGAGCTCTATCACAAAATGAATTAGAGTGGTGAAGCTGGGTTCAGGCAGCTCCACACTTCACTCCAAACCCAACTCCTTGAGCTAAATTTAGTAGTTGGAGCTCTAAAAAAAGCCCATAGTAAGCAAAATGAGCTTCATAATTCCATATAAACACATGCATATCAGCAGCAGTCTCCTCACTGAACCAAGAAGGACACTAAAGCAGTAGTCTAGTCTCCCGGCCAAGCAAGAACCAAAAAGCAATTAAGATCGAACTCGAGCAAACATGTCGTCGACTAACAACAGTTCAGGCGAGCCGCCGCCGGCGGTGCGCGTGCTGGGCGGTTGGGCGAGCCCCTTCACGAACCGCGTGGTGGTGGCGCTGAAGCTGAAGGGCGTGGAGCACGAGATGTTGCAGGAGACGGTGGGGAAGAAGAGCGAGCTGCTGCTCCGGTCCAACCCGGTGCACAAGAAGTTCCCCGTGCTGCTCCACCACAGCAAGCCCCTCCCCGAGTCTCTCGTCATCGTCGAGTACATCGACGAGGTCTGGCCGGCCTCCAATGGCGGCGCCCCGGCCATTCTCCCTCGCGACCCCCACGGCCGCGCCGTCGAGCGGTTCTGGGCACGGTACGTCGATGACAAGGTAAGGGCATGTCTTGCGTAATTTTTTTTTGTCTCTGAACATTTTCTTCTTGTTTCTTGGAGAATTTTTGCTCTTGCTTTGATGATATTTTTGCAGATTCTACCAGGGCTTCGGGTTTTGAGAGGATCGGTGGCCGGAGACAAGGACCAAACCGCAGGTGAAATGTCCACGACTCTACAGCGTCTGGAGGAAGCATTTGTCAAGTGCAGCCAAGGGAAGGAATACTTCGGCGGCGACAGCATCGGCTACCTGGATATCGCTCTGGGTTCGTTCCTCGGATGGATCAAGGCGGTGGAGAAGATCGCCGGCGTCGAGCTCCTCAACGAAACCAAGCTTCCGATCCTGGCTGTTTGGGCGGATCGCTTCTGCGCGCACCCAGCCGTGGTGGACGTCGTGCCTGACGCTGATAAATTGGTTGAGTTCACCGTTCAATATGGTTCTGTGCTGAATACTGTGAATGTTCTTCCCAAGTGATGGATGGTATGCTGCTTTGTGCCTGACGATAAATTGGTTTGAGTTCACCGTGCAACGTGCTTCGTGTTGCCATTTAGTATGGTCACTAGTGAAAGATGATGGTCATTTACGTTGTTTTGTTTCGTTTCTTCGGAACTGTAGTTTCCCTTTCCGTCTGAGTCTGTAATTTTGCTTGTAAGACTTCTCTCTGAGTCTTTTATTACTACTTCTCTCAGTCTTTTATTACTACTACTACTACTGATGATGATGATGATATTCTAATGACCATCAGCCATTCGCTACCGTATTTAGTGTCAGATGGGGATAGGCTAGCTACCAGCTAGCGACGCGTAAAGATGAAGGTTGCACGGGAGAACGGGGTCATCGTCAGAGTTGGTTTGAAGTTTAGATAAGATAAAGAGATCAAATTAGAGATTTATTAAAGTTTGTTACTAGCTAGATGCAGTATATAATCTGAGACTTGCGGGATTGTTTTTCACGTTAACTAAGATGTTAACCAGCCGAAAACAATTGTCACCAGCCCATAGCATTATGTAACTCTGGTTTTATCCATATATTAGGCTCAAAGTCTTAACAGATCACCAACCCAGGTACGAGTGCTCCAAAAGGCTCCAAAGTTCTCACCGCCCTGCGAATTTTTATTGATTTTTAAGCCATTTTTTTTAAAAAAATTTATTTTTAAATCTGAACCTCTTAGCTGCGCCATATGCAGTGGATGTGCTAGTATTGTCTTGTCACGTCAGTCTAAATAACGTGGCTAACAATTTCACTTTTGAAAATAAGTTCTTTTTGAGAAAAATAAAAAACGCCCTGCAACACAAGAGATCTGGACAGACGAGGCATCCCGGCGTCATGTGCAGCCAAGGGAAGCGATACTTTGGCGGCGGCGACATCGGCTTCCTGAACGCCGTTCTGTGGTCTCACATTGGTCATTGGCCGTTCAAGGAGTCGATCGGAGAAGATCCCCGGCGTCAACGGCCTCGACGAAGCCAAGTTGGCCCTGTAGCTGACCCATGCTGTGAGCAGCGTCATGCCTGACGCGGACAGGCTCGTGTCGAGTTCAGTCTCCATTGCTACCATTGAAGGATTCCAACTTCCAAGTGATCGAAACATCACAAAATCATATCTTGTCGCTTTCTCAATCAACAATTTGCGTTAACTTTAGACGAGTAACAGCTTGTGAAATGTAGTAATATGCTTTTGTTATGAAACAAAGTTGCCTCCGCATCCGCAGCCTGTAGGGACCGTCTGACTATGGTAGTGCAGTGTAGGGCTGGAGCCGCCCACATGTGGTGGAATGCAATTATGCAAATGGGAAAAAGCCGCGAATTTTGGCTAGAATTTCTCAAAGGCATTTCAAACTACAAATCTACAGTGGTCTCAGACTAGCCGCCGCCCTACCAGAAGTTGCAAATTCATCGTAGGCTTCTTGAATTTCAGGTGCACCGTGCACGTACTCGTAAATCATTGCCGGCGGAAACTTTATTAGTGGAGTTATAGTCCAACACTCAAACGATCACCAATGGTGTGTGATTATTCAATCCATTGTTTTTTACTTTGCGTTCACAACCATTTTTCAGTAACTCGCCAAAACCATTTTCTTTCTGGAACTCCAGTTCAAAACAGTTTTTGTTTCGACTTTCCAGGAGGCTGAAAACCATATTTGTAGCTCTTCACGCGGGTATAAATAGACGCCTACATTATCACTAAGCAAGATATATAAGCCTATAAGGCCTGCATCTGTGGTGTGCATGCAGCAGCAAGCATATCGCGCACACGACGAGCTTCCATATATGGGAATGGACGGCGATTCTTCATACTCACCGGCATTGGCCGCCGTCGCCGGCGCCGTCGCGCTGGTGGCGTTCTGCTCCTACTACCTGGCCGTCACCCGCGCCACCGGCGACGGCGAGGCGAGGCGGCGGCGGCGGCGGCACCCGCCGGTGGTCGGCACGGTGTTCCACCAGCTGTACCACGTCCGGCGGCTGCACGACTACTACACGGCGCTGTGCCGGGAGCACACGACATTCCGACTGCTCGCGACGCCCGGCCGCCGGAACATATACACGTGCGATCCGGCCGTCGTCGAGCACATCCTCCGGACCAACTTCCCCAGCTACGGAAAGGTAAGCTGAGTAACCGGGCCTCGCATGAATCGCGCACCCATTCCGGCCCAACTACTTATGGGCCGCACGTGAGTTAAAAGCCTGTTAGGGCCCAATTGTATTGCGCTCATCTTACGAATTTTTTTATTTATACATTTTTTTATTAAAATATTTACAAAAATATTTTTTTGTTTCAAAAATTTACAAATCTAATCGCCTGCCGCCCTTTGGGAGATCGCCCTTCCAGAGGGCAGCAAGGGACCTAAATGCAAATTTTCCAGCACAACTTGTTAGCTCTATGATTTTACAATTTAAAATTATATTATATAAAGTTAGATGAAATAAAACTTTATATCAAAATTGTAGATCTCCAGGAGATCTGCAACTTTGTAGTTAACAACTTTTTCATTTAAGATGTTTTACATATCCAAATATTCGTTACAAAATATAAAACACATTTAAAAAAATCTCATATCTACATTTCAAACGACATTGGATGGAGATAAACTTTATATAAAAGTTGTAGATCTTGATGAGATCTATAACTTTGTAGTTTATCACTTTTTCATTTAAAATCATTTGGAGTATCGAATAAGCATTATTAGTTTTTAAGCAATTAAAACCGGTGGAAAGGGTTTGAACACAAATAAAAATTTTGTATTTAGGTCCCTTGCCGCTCTCTGGGAGGGAGATTTTTGAAAATATCCCTTCCTAAGGGCGGCAGGCGATTAGATTTGTAAATTTTCGAAACAAAAAATTATTTTTATAAATATTTTAATAAAAAAATGTATAAATAAAAAAAATTCCTTATCTTACTAACGGCATGGGAAATTTCAAGGAGATAAATAAAAAAGCGTTCTAATACAAGGTGCTTTCGTTGATAACCCTAGTGACGAAAATCTGGGAGAAGGCTAAAACCTAAACCCTAGCAGGAGCTAAACGACTCTCAAAGATTATCCCTTAGATTTCTTTTTCTTCTATATACTCCCTCCGTCCTAAAATATAAATATTTTTAGACTTCGACATAGTTTTCGAGTTACTACTTTGATCAACCATATCTACAAAAGTAAGATGTTTTAAATAAAAAGAGTTGCACTCCCTTCGTTTCAGGTTATAATACGTTTTGACTTTGGTCAAAGTCAAACTGCTTTAAGTTTGACCAAGTTTGTAGAAAAAATAGTACCATTTTCAACCCAAGACAAATTTACTATGAAAATATATTCAATTATTGATTTGATGAAACTAATTTAGTATTATAAATATTATTATATTTGTCAATAAACTTAAATAAAACTTGAAACAGTTTGATTTTAACCAAAGTTAAAATGTCTTATAACCATAAATGGAGGGAGTGTATTATGATAGCTTGTTTAATGATAAATCTAGTAACATCAAATGTACATGATTAATCTTTTTTTCTATTAATAATTAAAATTTTAAAAGTTTGATTTGATATATTCTAAAAATACTTATATTTTGGGACGGATGGATAGAGTAGTTGTTTCTTACTTGTAAAATACTAGCTTTTAACTTAGCACACTCGTTTTTTTAAAAACAAATGTATTGTGCTGACATGTGCCATGTATGGTTTAAGGGCCCGTTGAACTCCGAGATCCTGAATGACCTGTTCGGGGAAGGTATCTTCGCCGTCGACGGCGAGAAGTGGAAGACGCAGAGGAAGATCGCCAGCTACGACTTCACCACGAGGGCCCTCCGCGACTTCAGCAGCGACGTCTTCAAGAGGAACGCCGCGAAGCTCGCCGGCGTCGTCTCCAACCACGCGGCGTCAAACCAATCCATGGACTTCAAGGTAAGTGCATGCATGCCATATCAATACCAAGCTCACGTACTGACGTATACTACATCGATCGTTTTCTTGATGTCCAAATGTTCGTTTCTTCAGGGGTTGTTGACGAGAGCAACGATGGACTCCATCTTCACCATCGCCTTCGGGCAAGACCTCAACACGCTGGATGGCTCCGGCGAGGGGCGCCACTTCGCCAAGGCGTTCGACGACGCCGGCGAGTACCTCCTGCTCCGCTACCTCAACCCGTTCTGGAAGCTGGCCAGGCTGCTCAACGTCGGCGCCGAGGCGACGCTCAAGGAGAGGATCAAGGTCGTCGACGAGTTCGTGTACAAGCTCATCCGTGCCAGGTCCGACGAGCTCTCCAACACCATGGCACAAGATCATGTAAGCAATACCTCACATCAGTGGCATGTTGGTACATCAATTTGTGAGTGACCAGACGCTTGAAACTGAGCTGAATTTCGTAACTGAAACAGCGTTCCAGGGATGATCTCCTGTCAAGATTCATCCAGGCAACGACCAGCGATTCTGGGACGGTTGATTACAAGTACCTGAGAGACATTGTTCTGAACATTGTCATAGCCGCCAAGGACTCGACATCGGGGTCGCTTGCTTGGTTCCTGTACATGGCGTGCAAGCGCCCGGAAGTCCAGGAGAAGATTTTCGACGAAGTCATGGAGACCACCAACGCCGGGGACTGCGCTTCCATCGACGAGTTCTTGACGAGCCTTACCGACCAAGCACTGAACAAGATGCACTACCTGCACGCTGCACTGACGGAGACGCTCAGGCTGTACCCTTCAGTTCCACTGGTGATCACTGATCAGTCAATCAATTGACCAATGAACAGTATGATCAGGAAGTTATAATGAGAGTATATATCAAACTTACCGTTGCTTGTTTGTCTTGATGATTTAGGAGAACAAGCAGTGCTTTTCGGACGACGTGTTGCCCAACGGTTTTAGCGTCAGCAAGGGGGACGGGGTATTCTACATGCCCTACGCGATGGGGAGGATGGAGTTCTTGTGGGGTAAAGACGCTGAAGCTTTCCGACCTGAACGTTGGCTCGACGAGCACGGCGTGTTTCAGCAGGAAAGCCCATTCAAGTTTACAGCTTTCCAGGTGAAATTTTACTGAACTCACCATCATCGTGATCGAATTTTCTGAACTTGGTGATGAGACAGTCCTGAATTCTGACTACCTGAGTGAATCTTGTGTAGGCCGGCCCAAGAATCTGCATCGGGAAGGATTTCGCGTACAGGCAGATGAAGATCTTCGCGGCCGTGCTGATCCGTTCCTTCGTGTTCAAACTTCGCGACAAGAAGGACAACGTCAGTTACAGGACAGCGATTACGCTTGCCATCGATCAGGATCTCCATCTGACTGCTACGGCAAGATGAGTGTACAGTGTACACTATACACTATACAGTGACAGTGGCACGTAGGGCAGCTGACTCTACTCACGCTAGTGACAGCTCCTTGTGAAAACATAATAATAATATCTCTCGAAAATAATATAGCTGCAAACTTAATTGTGTCTGATTGCAAATATTCCGTCTAGCTTGCTGGAATAAATTACTATTTCCCGTGCATCTAAAATTTATTTAAAATTATACCCATCCTAACACTACTAGAAAAATAGTTTTTCCAGGCGGCAAAAACAGTTTTGTAAGCAAAGGCCTGCGATGCCCGCCTACGAAAATCAGGCGGCATCTCCATTATTGTAGGTGTTAGATTCCACCTGCCCGTGAAAATCATCAATGCGCACAAAAATAAAAACAGCCGTCACCACCCCTACCCGCCGGCGCCACCATTGGCCTCCTCGGCCCCCTCCCAAAACAGCCGTCACCACCCCTACCCGCCGGCGCCGCCACCGGCCTCCTCGGCCCCCTCCCCCTCCGGCAGACGGCTCTCCACCTCCGTCCAAGGGGAGTGCCACTTCCGTAGGCCAGCTCTCCTCTTCCATCCAGACATGGGAGGGGAAGGGCCTGCGTTGTCTGCGCCGCCGCTGCCATCCGCTCCTCCGCTGTCACACCCCAATCTGGCACCGCCGTACAACGGCACCTGACAGGAGCGTGTCGTGGGAAAAAGGGCACGAACCGCTTCCTACGAAACTGCGATCTCAGTACCAGTCCCAGGACATAGCGCTGGTACCCACGGTGACAAATATGAATCATTGCAATCCTTAAAAGAAATAGAGGACTTATTTACCTTAACTTAGGTTGCAGCTCAGAACAGCCCGAGATTGCAACCGACGACGCGGACGAGGAAACACCAACAACAGCGGCAGCAGCGGAACCAACGGACTAACACCCAACACCACAGGCGACGGCTGGGAACCAGGACGAAACCCTAATCTTCACTTTACGTCATCTTCAACTTCCGGGCGGAGGAACTATATATATTTATATAGAGCAAGGGTGAGTACTTTCGTACTCAGCAAGTCACGGGAATTTAGGTGTTTAATGCAAGCTTAGAAGAGAGGCAAGGTTGTTTTGCAAATCTTTTATTTGAAGACATTTTGAAATCACTAAGTGATTTATTTCTTTCTAAGTTTGGGGCGAAAAGAGACTTGCGTCTCGATTCGACTTTAAGAGATGTTTTTCAACAGCTCAATTGGTAATGTACTGACCTCCCGGGTCAGATCATTACTTCTTGGCTCCCAGAGCCATTCCACTTGATTAATCGGCTCCCAGAGCCTTTTTCATTTTCTCGGACTCCCAGAGTCCAGCTGCCCAGCAGCACAACAATCCGCTTCCACTCGGGAAGCCTAGTCTATGATGCCCGTAGACATCCCGAATCACACAGATTCGTTTCTTGACCACTCAGGTCATCCATCTGCCACATAGGCTGATAATGGTAACGATTCCCCACCAGAACAACTTTTCACAAAGCACAGGCAAACAAATCTACGCTACAGGAAACACCTCACATCCGCCCATGACCGCGGGCACGGCTGTTTGAACAGTTAGTTAATCTCTGCAGAGGGGGTATACTTTACCCACACGACATTACTAACCCGGATCACCCAGCCCGTGAGATCAGCCACGTCGGGAGACCTTAAGGCTTTCATGACAAGGCATTTCGAAAGCCAACACAGGTTCACCATATGCCAACGAGAGGGGTCCCAGACCAACACCAGATTAGGTCCCAGACCATACTGTGCCAGGAAGCCCGAGGGTTCTTCCCGACACCACCCCGTTGAATCCACATGTCTCTTGGCATCATGGCTCCCCCCGATTAGCTAATTACTCAGCCAGGGGCGTCCCATTGCACCCGTGTGGTCGCACTTGTTATATGCTCGGATGAATTTCCCACAGGAATCAGTCCTTATATGCGAATACGGGACAGTGCCACACAGGCACAACCCCCGCATCGCGAGTTTTCACAATCCATTTTATTTTCAAACACACTGACGCCACATGTCGGGTTTTCAAGGCTTCTCAAACCCATTTCCCAAGTTTTCGACAAACAATGGTGTATGTGGGATATTTGGTATACGCGCTCAGAGAGCACGGATACCGAGGTTCCACAAAGGTGGAGTGACAAGGAAATCAGGGTAGTACAACCTACAGGAATTAGTGCGAGTGTGCGACTACTGGGTAGGTCCGTCGGTTTGGCACGCATACCGAGACCAAGCAAGTTGAGTGTGTGATTCTAATAATGCAAGTTGCAAACAAAATAATAATGATTTTCCAATTATAGGAGCAATTGGTCAAAGGGTGACTTGCCTTGCTCAAGGTCTTCACGAAGCTTCACGAATCTTCGAGAAAACCCGCGATCGACGAAAATCCGGTAACCGCAACTATACGCAAACAATTGAAAACCTAAACAAAAGACCAAAAGAAAGATCCTATTTAGACTAATTAGTAGTGACATTAAATAGATCTCAATTTTATGGAAATACTGGAAGTTGAACGGAGTCAATCAGAGCTACGGATTGAGAGATATGAATTTTGGAAGTTTAATTGGAATTTCTGGGCAAAGGAAGATATTTGTGGAACAAGAGGAAATTGATTTATGAAATTTATAGAAATAATATTCTCAAGAATATTATTGACCGTCACTGACGTGCGGGACCAAGGAAATGATTTATGGAATTTTGGGAATAAGGAATTGATTTATGGAATAGGGGAAAAAGGGTTTATTAAATCCCTTGAAAAAAGAAAGGAGGGATGCCATATAGACTTCCTCGGGCGGCTTAGGCGCGGCCCGAGGGGTTTATGCGGCTTGGCCGGACCTAATGGGCCGGCGCGAGCGCGGGAGGGGCGGCCCAAGAGAGGGGGCGCGGGGAGAGAGAGGCCGACGCGGGTGGACGCGGTCCACCACGCGGGACCCACATGGCGGTGGTTGGGTTCACGGTGGGGAGGGCGCACGCGGGGGCGGGCGCTAGGGTTTCGGGGGCGCGTGGTTTGGGCGCGGCGCACCGGGTGGACGGATGGTGGCGGGCCCACGTGCAGCCGCACGGCTTGCCGTGGACCGTGCACACGGGAGGGAAGACGGAGGGAGGGGGCGGCTGACCGGCTTGGCCCGGTCAAGGCCGAGGTGGCACCGAGATGGCGCCTACGTGGCAGCCACGCGGGCCGGCGGGCCGAGATGGACGGCGGACGGCGGCCGAGTTCACCGGAGCTCGTCGTGACGATTCGAGAGAGAGGGAGTACACCTGAACGATGGGACGGACGAGAGGGAGTGAGCCACCGGATCGGATTCGCCGGAGGGAGGCCGGCGACGACGAATCGCGGCGGCGCTTGCCGGCGGCGGCAAAAGAGGGAAACGACGACGACGCGATGAGAGCTCGATTCCTAGGGACTTGAGCATCTACGCGACCTCCTGAGTTCATTTCTAGAGTCGGATTGGGTGGAGCTACACCGAGGAAGGCCGGCGACGAGCGGCTACTACTGAGTTTGGGCAGCGACGGCGGCGAGCCTACGGCGAGCAGCGGCGGCGGTCGGGGCGGCGCCAGCTTGCTACTGGAAGGCTACTCGCACTACTGCCCAGAGCTAAGGAGAGGAGAGGGAGCGAGGAGGGAGAACGGGAGATGCACTACTGAGCCGAGACGGACGCTGTGACGAGCGGCCGACGACGCGGGAGCGAGCTCTCCGGCCTCGGGCCGGGGAAGGGGAAGGAGACGGCGCCTGGAGTCCCGCGTCAGCTCCTCGCGCGCACGCCGGCTTCACCAGCACGCGCGATGGAGGAGGGAGGCGAGGACGGCGGTAGCAAGGCGGCAAGGGCACGGTGGTGGCGAGGGAATGAACGAGAGGGAGATGGGGTGGCTCAGTTTACTAGATGGCAATGTCGGTTTAGGGAGGAAGAACCGACATTGGCAGTCAAGGAGAGCGAGCTGGCGGTCATCGACGCGTGCAGCCAAGGCGGCGACAGGTGATGATGCCGGCAGTGTCGGGCAAAAGTGGAAAAGGAGGGGAAAAAAGTGAGCTCTTCTCTTTGCCGAGTTGGGGAGGGAGAGGGATGGGAGCGGGAGCTCGGCCTCACGGTTTTAGCAGGACACGCGTGGAGCGGCTCGGGCACGCGCTGCAGAGCTCGCGGCAGGCAGCGGGGCCGAGCGGCAGCGTAGCGCAGGCGCTGACGGTGGCGGCGACCGGGCGGTCGGTCACGAGTGTGTGCGCGCGCGCGGGAACGAGCGGCACAGCCGAAAATCGAATGGCGGCAGCGGGAAATTGGCGATGGCGGCAGCGCTGGCGTGGGAGAGAGAGATCGAACGAGAGAGAGAGACAGCGAGAGAGAGGAAGAGGACGAGAGAGCGAGAGAACGTCCAAGAGAGGGAAGGGAGAGAGAGACAGCGCTCTCTCTCTCGGTGGTCACGTGCAGCGCACGTGGAGATGGAGGGAGCTGAGGAGAGATGGGCCAGCGGCAGGTTTCGGCCCAAATCATCACGAGAGAGATAAAATAGACTTTTTCTGGAACTTCCTATTAAGGAATTTGAGGGGCATTTGAGTTGGGATTTGACCAAGGTGGGGCTTTAAAGCGGGAATTTTGGTATTTTTGGGATAGATTTATATTTGGCGGCACGAAGGATTATTTCAGAGGATTTCAAAAAGGGAAGATCATTATTCAAAAATGGAACAAGGGAGATAGCGGTAGAATGCCATAGATAGATAGATAGATAGAAAGATAGGTTGATAGGTAGAGGGACGGATAGACAGATGGATAGGTCGAGACTCAGAGAGAGATGGGATGGAAGAGAAGGAAGAGGAGGACCGGTAAAAGGATGAAGGAATCCAACCTATGAGGGAGGTTAAATAGACTTTCACAGAGAGATTTAATTAGGAGGTTTTAGGGTTGGAGTCTGGATTCGAATTTCGAGGTTGATACTCGGTCTCGGGAGAATAGGAAGGAGTCAAGGAAGGGAACAATATTCGGAGACGAGTCAAAGGGTGATGGATAATTTAGAGAAAGAGAGTGTAACTTGGGAGTTTGAGTTTGACTACTCAACGAGATATGTGGGTAAGGATTTTGGAGAGAAGTCTGAATAGAAGGGTTCGGACTTCGAGATTATTTTGGAACGGAAATCATTTCGGGGAGAACTCAAGGCGAAAGGGATTGAATCTTGGGGTTTAGAGTTCAAGGGTGGAAGCGATCTCGATTTGCATATTCAGACTTGGGTCCGAAGTTCGAGAAATAAAACAAGGGTAGATTGACGAACCGATAAAGAGAGAAAGATAGATGAATCAAAACCTGAGAGGTTGAATTCGAATTTGAGAATCGGTTTGAAGGAACCAAGGAGAGAGTTTATGACGCGAAGGTGAATCCCTGGACGGAGTTAGGGTTCGGGCATTCGACAAAGTTCACGGATGGGGTTCCAGGAGGGAATTCCGAATAGAAGGAATCGAGCTTCGGGACTATATTGGGATGGAAATTTTGAGGAGACGAACTTTGATAACAGGGTATCGAGACAAGGGAGGGATTTAAATTGAGATCTTTGGCACAACTTAGACTCAACACTCAAAGAACGAAAATTTTCGCAATTAGGATTTTGCCGAATTAGTTTTTAACGTCACGCAAAAAGCGGAGCGTTACATCCGCCGTCGCCGCCTCCACCGCCGGCGGACGGATCTGGAGGAAGGGAGGGAGAGGATTGGAGCGTCGCCTCCATCGGCTCCTCTTCCATTCGGATCTAGGAGGGAGGGAAGGGGCGGGGCCGGCACCGTCTTCGGTGGACGCCTCCGCCGTATCTGGGAGGAAGAGAGGGAGGGAGCGTCGTCACCGTCAGCTCCTCTTCCCTTCTCACTGAGCCGTCGCCACTCCTCTTGGCCGCTCCTCCGTCGCTCCTCGCCGAGTCGGACAGCTGTCACCTCCTCCTTGCATGCGCCGATGGCCGTCGGCTCCTCCTCTTCTGACACCGACGCCGCCGCCGCCACCTCCTTGCGCGCGCTGAGCCGCCTACGGCCGCTAGCTCCTCCTCACGGTAGAGACCACTCATCCAAATTTCAAAAATCGTAGGAGAGGGAGAGGGAGAGGGAGAGGTAGAGATAGAGGTAGAGAGGGGGAGAGGATAAGGATGGGTGGGTAGGTGGGTGGTTGTTGGGAAAGGAAACATATAAGATTTTTTTTAGTGAGTGGTCCTATTTTCCCAGGCGGGCCTCTTATGTGGTCCGTCTGCAAAAATTTGGACCACTTTAGAGGTCATCCTCTGAAAATAAAAGTATTTTTACAGACGGATCTCTTAAGGGATACGCCTATAAAAAAATGATTTTCGTAGGCGGACGACGGTCTCACCCCCGGTTGCCATTTTCGTAGGCAGTTGTTTGGTTCTGAGGACCAACCCGCCTGGAAAAAAAAAGATCACGTCTGCGAAAATATTTTTTCTATTAGTGTAGACTATCAATTCAGAATTTTATTTTATTTTGTAAAATTTAAAATCCAAAACTACTACTCTATCCTTCCCATAATATAGCAACATAGTACCAGATAGGACACTTAATAGTACAACGAATCTGGACATGCTTCAAGTTCAAACATGGTCCTCCATGAGGGTGTGCAAGTGGTCAGCCGAACCGGGCCCCTGATTTTCCTTACTCTAATGTATTTAAAATCATTTCGCTCTCTTTTTTTAAAAAAAAGATCACTCTTACTTTTAAATTTTTTTTGTTAGAATAGTTTTTTTTAGCTTTGATAAGTGTTTGATGGTAATCATGACCACCTTAGAGAACTATGACTCATGACACCGATATGAACATATGTTTCAGACAATAAAGATTCTATTTTTTTCGCTTAATAAAAAAATAAATGACTACATCAAGGGAAAAAACTAGCTAAATACTCATGCTTTGCATTCCTTTTCCATTCCCTCAATCACTTTGGGAATGGACAGTTTGCACGTGTTACTGTTTAGTGACCCTATGTACCAACTTCATAGTCGCACATGTCAATTGGTGGGTGGTGACAGATTCACCATTCATCACCACCACTAAAATCTTTTAAAAGGAGTATAGATTATTTTTCTGACTTAGGTAGAGCTCACCGCTAATTCATTCTCTTATTTCTTGGCATTTTCTAAACATAAGACATCAATTTGTGTTTCACAATGGAGTCTCAGATTGTTAAGTACGGCCTAATGACAAATGGAGGCCCTTTGCAGATGTATACGTTTTCAAGGATAGTTTTATAGATATTTTTATTAAGACGAATAATCAATAATTTCATATATTAAAAAGCTAACGTAGTATAAATTTCACGTGCCTAGTACTAAGGATACTCATAGTGGTAAATTCAAAAGGAATGAAACAATTATAAATAATTTATGGGTAAAACTTCTATATCTGTGTTTTAGTGATTTAGAAGTTGATGTAAAAAAAATAAACTATATTCCAATAAGAAAACCTCAAAATCTATTACAAATTTAAGTTTTTGGTCGTACCTCATGAGCCAACAAACAATGAATCTGCTGTGAGCAATGGCGCGCTCCACTACTCTGCCTGCACGAGGCTGACAATAACTTTCAAACGGCAAATCTACAATTGTCGTCTAGCGCTAGCAGCCAAGTACAGGCAAATTCAACGTACTAGACATCTGGAATTTTCCAAATACAGGCGAATTCATCATACACCTCTGGAATTTCGGGTTTATTCATACGTTTCTGCGGCTGCATCTGTGATTATGTGAATCAGTTCTGAGTAAAGGGTGTGTTTATTTTACGCTAAAATTAAAAGTTTGGTTAAAATTGGAACGATGTAACGAAAAAGTTGGAAGTTTGTGTGTAGAAAAGTTTGGATGTGATAGAAAAATTAAATGTTTGAAGAAAAAGTTTGCAACTAAACTCGGCCAAAAGCATCTCCAGCGACGGCTTGAGCAATGAACAGTAGTGTTTCGTATATCAAGGCCAAGATACGATCATCAACATGGATATTTTCTTGGTGTCTCGTCCTGCTCGTACGATCGAATGGTCGCACACGTTTCACATGGGATAACTTTTGTAAGCTCAATGCTGGGGCCTGTGGGGTGGTGATCTGTCTGCTGTCTTCTGTGCAAGAAGGGAAGGGAACTGTTCTTTCTTTTGTAGTCGGAGCAATGGCCTAGCTATTTGAATCTCCTACTTCAACTTGTTTACCTTTTCAGTGACATGCGAAAACGAGATAAACCGTTAGCACATTAATAATTAAATATTAATTATTACAAACTTTAAAAATACATTTATTTGGGTTGTTAAAGGATTTTTTTTATATATATAAAGTTTTTTTTTGGAGAAGACACCATTAACAATTTGAAAAGATACTCATGGAAAATAAGAAAGCTGTAATTTGAAGTTGAAGAAAATAATGGAACCTAAATCGGTATGCCAGGAACTTCAAATACTTCCTTCATTTTGAAATAACCGACAAGTTATTGTCTCATGTTTGACCACCAATTACTCTTAAATGGTTGAACTGTGATAAATTTTGTGCTTGTATTTTTAAGATGCCATACATTTAATAATACGATATCCTTTTTAACATTTGGAAAAAAATCTACATAAAAAGTGAGTGCTGAAAGTTTAGAAATAAATAGTGTCCGATGCCAATTATTTAAAAACAGAGGAAATATTAAACTACTATGCTAAGGGCGTCCCTCCTACTTCCATAATGGAAGATGAATTGGAGCTTAGCTATGAAAATTATCTGACAGCAAAAATGAATGAATTAGGTTCCTTATTGTAGAATTAGCTCAGTTAAGATTAAGTTCTAGATTTGGTACAAATGACCATATTTATGACTAATTACTTTTTCAATAGTAGAGGTGTACATATCTACATCGAGACGTTTCTGATGGCTTTGTGAATCTCAGGATATATATATATAATGATCCAGTCTATACAAATCGATCTAGTCTATACAAGGATCTTGTAAGTTCTAGTGTGTGTCTATGTATTTGTAAAGGCGAGTGTATGTACATGTATGTGAGCGTCTGTGTTTGTACCATGTTTTTAGAAGTATTAAAAAAGTTGTTAGATTTACATCAAAGATTTTGTAAGAAATGTTGAAAGTTCCCGCAAAAATCCACATAACATAAGCTACCAAAGATTGCACTACGATAATACTACATCCGTTTAAAAAAAACTCAACATAGGTAAGATGTGACCTATCCTAGGGCACATCCTATCTTATATTGAGTTTTTTTTAAATGGAGGGAGTATAGGCCGAGTTTAGTTCCAAAATTTTTCTTCAAACTTCCAACTTCCAACTTTTCCATCACATCATTCTAATTTCAACTAAACTTACAATTTTGGCGTGAACTAAACACACCCATAGTTTAATTTAAATGATGTGTCGAAGATAGCAGTAGTACACACCAAATTAATGGGAGTAGCAGCCTCATCGGCTGCCCACATTTCCTAAACGGCTTATTAGGGAATAAAAATTAATTTATACATAAAACGTTTGTAAATATACTCTTAGTGACTTAAAAAACAATATAAAAAACTATGTTAAAAAATCTTAAACTTAGCTTCAAAATTAAGTTTAAAAAAATAAATTTTGGCTTTGACTTTGGCTTATTAGGTCAATCGATGGAACCCTAGAACATAAGCTGCTAAGAATTGTAGTCCTATGCCAGCTCAAAGCAAAACAACCCAAAATCATGAATAAATGTGATGAGGATATCATTGACTCGGATATAACTATGCTTCTATTACATATCAACAAGCTAAATGTGCATTTGTTCAATATTAGGTTTACTCATTATATATTTGAACAAATATTACTACACCAGTTTTGTATATTCACATTTGCAGAACTACTTGTGTGTGCAAAAGAAAGGAGAGCAAACTCACGAAGTGTATGGATGATCAAATAAGTTGACTAGGGATCAGAGTTTATCACCTACGTCATTTCTCAAGCTAAAATGTTTGACATTTCTCAAGTCTACTCATACATCAACACAATACTTTTGGTTTATATAAGGCAAAAGATTAAAGTCTCCACATGTTGGATTCGGATTTGGGTATCCTAGCAATATCAACTTCAAATGGAACTAGTAGATAATCTAAAAGAAATCTCTAGGCTTATGAGTACTTGTTGTAAAGCTTATGGGTCTACTTTCATATGGTTTTGGTCCCACATTAAATTTACTCATTAGTTGTTAGGAATCGACAAAACAAACCACGTACCTCATACAATCCAAGTTTGATTTGGGTCCTAGACGTTGTAATTATATCGTTGGCTAAGCCCAAGAGGGCATACGCCCTAGGGCTTATGTTTTTCAATTCATATGCAGGGATTAGTCTTCTAGGCGAGGTCAATCGGACAACGTATGGTTGATAACCAGAGTAGAAGTGGTATTACGATTGCAGGGTTCGGATCATATTGATCGGAAGCCAGAAGCCAGAAGCCAGATCGTGAGTGTCAAATTTTCACCAAATCAATCTAATCAATACCTATCGAAAGTTTGCTCATCAGTACGTCATTCTCGATCGGCCGGCGGAAAGGAAAAAAAAGTAAGACCAACTTGCTGGAAGCATACAAAACGAACCACCGTACGGCACCGAGTTATCGCCGCCAGGTCAGTTGGTTTAGTGTTTGTCCTTCCGTGCTAGACTGCTACTCCCTCCGTTTTATAATGTAAAACTTTCTAGCATTATCTATATACATATAGATTTTAATGAATTTAAACATATACATATGTTTAGATTCATTAATATTTAAATGAATGTGGATAATATTAGAAATTTTTACATTGTAAAAGGGAGAAAGTAGTAGTCAAACACTCCAAACCTAAATTGCCCAATCACAAGATATCTACCACTGTAGGCTGTAGCATGGCATGCGGTTCACGATTCCATCCACATACTTCTGCCCATTCGGAACCCACTAGGCTATCTATCGATCTGTATAAAACGAGAGACGCATCGACGACGTAAAATCTAAAAGGAGCACATCTCACTCAGGCTGGCCGGCCGAAATCGATCGGCAGCAAAGGCCAACCAAACTAAGCCAAGAGCGAGCTAGCTAAGCTGGTTTTCTGCTTGTGCCATGGGAGAAGATGGCGGCGTGAACTCTTCTTCCAACTCTCCGGCGGCCGCCGTTGGTCTCGTGCTGGTGGTGGCGATCTGCACGTACCTGGCCGTCGTCGCCACCCGCAAGCAGAAGCGGCGGCGGCGGCGGCGGCCGCCGGTGGTCGGCACGGCATTCCACCAGCTGTACCACGTCCGGCGGGTGCACGACTACCACACGGCGCTGTCCCGCGAGCACATGACCTTCCGGCTGCTGGTGCCGGCCGGCCGCGAGCAGATATACACGTGCGACCCCGCCGTCGTGGAGCACATCCTCCGGACCAACTTCGCCAACTACGGCAAGGTACGCAGCGCCACTCTTTATTACTGCATGCTCTTGTGATTCTGTAAACTGCTTTACTACTCCTATACGGCTATACTTTAGTCCCCGTTCTCTCTCCCTTTGTCCAATTGGAGAGATATTTCCCGTGAACCTAAAATGAGAAAAGTTATTAGCACATAATTAATTAAGTATTAACTATTATAAGGTTGAAAAATAGATTTACTTGATTTTTTAAACAATTTCTATGTAAAAACTTTTTGTCAAAAAGTATCATTTAACAGTTTAAAAAATATGCTAACGGAAAACGTGAAAACTGAAGTTTGGAGTTGAGAAAAAAGAACTAGGCCCAGTCTTTTCTTCAACTTACTCGTTTTTATTAGCACGTTTTCCAAACGGTTAAATATTGTGTATTTTGCAAAAGGTTTCCATATAGAAGTTATTTTAAAAATTAAATAAATTTATTTTCTAAGTTTTAATAATTAATACTTAATTAAATATATACTAATGAGTGCACAGAAAATCTCTCTCCAAACGGATAGAACCAACAGTCTTATTACTGCTACTAGCATAACCCTATGTAGTCAAAAAGGATATTTCTCTAGTCAATTTGACGCGTACGGCCCCATCTAATATGGGCCACACGTGCGCCGCGAACATGTTCCAGCCCAACTTGTACGTATCGTCACAATCCTATTCATCCTATTTATTGTGGACCATACGTTAGTCATTGAGTTCTCAATAAAAAAAGAAACGTTAGTTATTGTCTTTGATCTAACACAACTATCATGGGCCCAAATGGATTATCCTAAAAATCTACTCGGGTGGAAGAAAGAGGTTGTGGGCTTGTGGCCACACAGGCCGCGACGTTGACAACAGCAGCATAGTGTGGCGGAGGAGAGAACCGGGACTTCCGGGTACTTGCACACGAGTACTTCCGGGTGTTTGCACACCATGCACGAAGAGATAAAAAGAGAGGTGAAGAGCCGAAGGAGAATGATGGGAGTAGAGGAGAGGAGGAAAACGCTATAAGTTATGGTACCCGGCAACCCGATCAAATAAGTGGGTAATCTATTGGTCAATCCATTTAATTTATTTATAAATAGATTTACGGGTTGATCCATTCATACCTTTTTAATTGTAGGCAGCTCGATATCTAGCTAGGTAACAGCGACGATATACATACCCGGTTAGTCAGTTACGAGCGTGACACTCGAAAGGAAATAGGCAAAATTTGTTACAGGATCCTCAAAAACTGTGTAATTTGCTGGTATATATCATAAAAACGTGCCACGGCTTAAAGACACTTAAAAAAACTCGTAATTTGTCCACGGACACTTTTGGCTTAATTGAAGAGAGATTCTTCGAAAAGACAAGAATGCCCCTAGGGTCAAAAAGCTTTTGAGCTGAGATTGGAGCAAAGATGAAATATAATATACACTAGTGATATACTTAGGGTGATGACAAACTTAAAGTTGCATAATTATAAATGTTTACTGTAACATCATGTTTGTAGCATTTGGTACTAGAGGCATTCATGTTGATCCCAAACCAGTCAGCTTTGCAAGCAGCCATTTGAGGCTGCTAGCTAGGCCGGTGCGGTTCATGTTTGTGGATTTGTTGCTGCCCTGACACGTATGGTTTCTGTGAAAAATACTAAGGGGTCGTTTAACCACGGGAACATGAGCGACCTGTTCGGGGATGGCATCTTCGCCGTCGACGGCGACAAGTGGAAGCAGCAGAGGAAGATCGCCAGCTACGACTTCACCACCAGGGCCCTCCGCGACTTCAGCGGCGACGTCTTCAAGAGGAACGCCGCCAAGCTCGCCGGCGTCGTCTCCAGCCACGCCGCGTCAAACCAATCCATGGACTTCCAGGTAATCAACCGATCGTAACTATCGATGGCGCCAGTGGTGTGTTGTGTTTGTATCGCCATTGAGGACGTTTGTTCGGTTGTTTCTTCAGGGTTTCTTGATGAGAGCAACGATGGACTCCATCTTCACCATCGCGTTCGGCCAAGACCTCAACACGCTGGACGGCTCCGGCGAGGGGCGCCGCTTCGCCGCGGCGTTCGACGACGCCAGCGAGTTCACCATGCTCCGCTACCTCAACCCGTTCTGGAAGCTGTCGAGGCTCCTCAACGTCGGCGCCGAGGCGATGCTCAAGGAGAGGATCAAGGTCGTCGACGGGTTCGTGTACAAGCTCATCCGTGACAGGTCCGACGAGCTCTCCAACACCAAGGCACACGACACTGTAAGCACTACCTGATATGTCCAATTGTCCATCCATTTTGTGAGTGATCAAACACTTGAAATTAAGGTGAACTTTTTGTGTGCAATAGGATTCGAGGCAGGATATCCTGACAAGATTCATCCAGGCAACGACTAGCGATTCTGGGACGGTTGATTACAAGTACCTGAGAGACATCATATTGAACATTGTCATAGCCGGCAAGGACACCACAGCCGGGTCGCTTGCTTGGTTCCTGTACATGATGTGCAAACACCCGGAAGTACAGGAGAAGATCTGCCACGAAGCCATGGAGGCCACCAACGCCGGCGAGGCCGCTTCCATCGACGAGTTCTCGCAGAGCCTGACCGACGAGGCACTGAACAAGATGCACTATCTGCACGCTGCACTGACGGAGACGCTCAGGCTATACCCTGCAGTTCCACTGGTAATTAATTACGATCACAAAGTTAATCAAACGAAATTAATTCTCTTGCCCAATGCCAAATGAATCGAAGTATAGTAACAAACGTAGTGTCACTTTGTTTCTGACGATGTTTCAGGATAACAAGCAGTGCTTCTCAGACGATGTATTGCCCAACGGATTCAACGTCAGCAAGGGGGACATCGTGTTCTACATCCCCTACGCGATGGGCCGGATGGAGAGCTTGTGGGGCAAAGACGCTGAATCCTTCCGGCCTGAACGTTGGCTCGATGAGAACGGCGTCTTTCAGCAGGAGAGCCCGTTCAAATTTACAGCTTTCCAGGTGAAATTTACTGAACTCCAAGAATCTTTCTGAGTTCCGGTTACCCACTTCTGAAAGTTTTCTGAACTTTGTGATGAGACAATTCTGAATTCTGATCACCTGCTCCTTCTGTAGGCCGGCCCAAGAATCTGCCTCGGGAAGGATTTCGCGTACAGGCAGATGAAGATCTTCGCGGCCGTGCTGCTCCGTTTCTTCGTGCTCAAGCTGCGGGACGAGAAGGAGATCATCAGCTACCGGACCATGATTACACTCTCCGTCGATCAGGGTCTCCATCTGACGGCTATGGCGAGATGAGGGCACACACTACAGTCTGGGCACGCACAGCAGCTGGCTCCTGTACTCATGCAAGTGATAGCTCCTTGTGCATACCAAAACGAACGAGATCTGCAAACCTTAATTATGTCTGATCGTGAATAACCCGCATTGCACCCTAGAATAATAAGTGCATCTGAACTGCAGTCAGGGTCAGAGTAACTTATTGGAGTGAACTGGTGTTGTAGGGAACTTCAATTGTACAACTTGGAGGGCGCAATACAAATGAATGGATTAAATAGTAGAAAGTTGATTTTAAAAGGGCTTTCAACAAATGCTGATGATTTTTTTACAAAATTGTAATGTTTTTATGAGCTTGGAAAAGGTAAGTTTGGAAAAATAAAAAAAGATAACTCAAAACTCATGGCATCAGCTTGCATTGAGCTCGGCTTAGTTCGGCTCGAACTCATAATCAACTACTTTGGTTGCGTTCGGCACTGCTTGTTACCATCCTCTACTCTCTCGTTTTTCATACACATGTTTTCCAAACTGCTTAACGGCGTATTTTTTGCAAAAAAAAAATCTATAGAAAAGTTGTTTTCAAAAATTATACTAACCCATTTTTTAAGTTTTTTTAGCTAATATTTAATTTTTCGTGCAATAATTCATCGCTCCGTTTTTCGTGCAGAAAATGAGGGCTGCCAACCCTCACTCAAGAACTCTGCCTTAGTTTGGCTCGGAGTAATAATAATAAGTCAAGCTGATGTGGGATTTCAAGTCGTGAGCATAACAAGCCAGCTCATGAGCTACTTGTTTAGTTATCTTCGAATACTTAGTTCTTTCAGTTACAATAAATCAAAGTTTTGTCATCGGCAAAAACTCAAATATATTTATAATAAATCTATAACCCAAGTTGACAAGAAATAAGGTGATTCTCATTTTTAGTCTGGTCTTATGAATGTCAAAAGTACTTTCTTAAATATGGGTTTTTGGATTGTCAATAATGGGAAACAAATTAGATTTTGGAAAGATAAATGAATTGGTAACTTGGCTTTTAAAGATAAATATCCATCTTTGTATGCAATTGTTCGGAGGAAAACATCTTCTATTGCCACCGTTATGGGATCGATCTGTTCCGCTTAATGTTTCTTTCAGGAGAGCTTTAGATGGTCATAATCTTGTTTGTTGGCATGAGTTGTGTGCCTCTATAGTACATATTCAATTGAATGATTCGTATGATAGTTTTAGATGGAATTTCAATCAGAATGGCTTGTTCTCGGTGAGATCTATGTACCAAGCTTTAATTAATAATGGCTATATCGAGAGAAACAATTGTATTTGGAAGCTTAAATTGCCACTTAAGATTAAAATTTTCATGTGGTACTTGCTTAAAGGGGTTGTGTTAAATAAGGATAATTTGGCAAGGCGTAACTGGAATGGCAGCTTAAAGTGTTCTTTTTGTTTAAAGAATGAGTCTATTCAACATCTCTTTATGGATTGTCATTTTGCGAAGTTCCTATGGAGAGCAGTTCAGTTCTCTTTTGGTTTTATTCTTCCAGTTAGCATATCTCATATTTTTAATGGGTGACTTTTGGGAGTTGATAAGAAAATGAGTAAACTGATACTTGTTGGAGCTTCTGCCATTTGTTGGGCAATATGGCTGAGTAGGAACGATATGGTTTTTGACAAATCACCATCATTTTCCTATATGTAGGTTATTTTCAGGGCAACTCATTGGCTCCGGTTTTAGGCACAACTACAAAGGTGTGATGAAGATGAAGAGTTTCTGAAAGTTGTATGCCGAAAGTTGGAGACCACGGTTGTCGAGGAGTGATCCTCTCTAGCGGGAGATCGTGAGAACCCCCCCCCCCCTCATGAGTTCAGCCGGGGGAAGAAGCTCGCCTCTAGAAATCGCATATCCGTCCCCAAGGCTCCTAGCTAGCTCGCACACAACCAAATTATACAGGTTCGGGCCGCTATGAAGCGTAATACCCTACTCCTGTGTATGGGATTTAGACTGAGAGTTACAAGGGTTCCTAAGCTCGGGAGAACACTCTTACTTCCCTCCTCCACAAGCTCAGATTTTCTGAGAGTCGTCCCCTTTCTCGGTGGGCAAGGTCCACCTTTTATACCTCAAGGGGATACCACATGCACCACCTCTACCTACTCTTCTTTCGGGTGGGGACCCACCCTATCTTGACTGGAACTCGACCAGTGCCTTCGCCTGGAAGCTAAACCACAGCTTGTCCTTGAGCGGGGCCCAGCGCCGTCCCTCGCCTGACACGGGGGACAGCCCTGTTATTCCCTCATTAATAGGTGAAGACTTGTGGTGGCCGCCGTCCGAATGACCCCCTGATGGGACGGGTCATACCTACCTCCACTCCGCCGGAAGCAGATGCGACGTGGGAACACGGTTGTCCGTCCAGTCATACGTGACCGGCGTCAGGCCGGTCACAGACCGGTCATTCTTGACCATCGTGCATCAGTTTAGCACGCCACACGTCTGCCCCACTGCATTAAATACGACAGGGGGCAGTTGGGGCGCTGCGCGCATTAAAGTAAGTTTAGCCTGGGCCCCCTCCTCGCTTGCTTCCCCCGCCAAACAGCGGCTAGGCGAGGGCCTAGGGGCAAAGCAGTGCAAGGGCCCGAGGGGCATAACGTGGCACCCCGAGGCCCCGACCCCCCGGCCGCTCCTGCGGTTCACGGAATGCGGGGACAGGACCAGGCTGTAGGGACACGTGGCAGGATGGGAAGGTAGATTCCCCTCACTTCGCATACCCTCGGGCCCATATCTCCGACAACGGTTATGCAACTTTTTGCTAATTATGGTTTGAGATTTTCAAATAGACTTCAATAATTGTGATCTCCTTACGTTAGGCTGGTTTCTTTGTTTTTCTTTTCGGTGTGTTCTATTCATTTAGATTTATACTATATTATTGAAAGCTACTATGTAATAATTGGTTGTAGTTCTTTTGAGTAAAGGCCGGAATATTATATTCCATTATGTAAAAAAAACTCAAATTCTAAGTGTTGCCATTAATGAGGACATGTTTCAGTAAATACCATCCTATAAACGATTTTATCCAACAAATGACATCGCCATCAACTTTCTAGTAGCAAACATCTGTTATGATGTTGTGCAAAGGCCATTTTACCCCCCACGTATAACACGTACTCCCTCCGTCCCAAAATGTAGCTATTTCTAGCACAGTGTCTTGTCCCAAAATAAATCTATTTCTTCACCTACCTCCTCCTCTCAACCAATCACAACCATTCTTCTTCACCTACTTTCTCTTCTCAACCAATCACACACTTCCTCCAATCATTCTCACCTACTTTCTTAATACCCGTGCCAACCTCAAAAATGGCTTCATTTTGGGACGGAGGAAGTAGTTACCTTATTACTACAAGGCCCAGATCTGCTGCTACATTGCCTCGTCCGGCATCCCTGCCATCGTCTCGAAGCCTAGAAGCATTGTGCCACTGCTACCTCGAAGAGCCAGCCCAACACCACTCAGACAGCCACACTGTCCCCACCTAGGCTGTGTTTAGATCCAAAGTTTGGATCCAAACTTCAGTCCTTTTTCATCACATCAACATGTCATACACACATAACTTTTCAGTCACATCATTTTCAATTTCAACCAAAATCCAAACTTTGCGCTAAACTAAACACAACCCTAGATTCATCCTGCTACTGCTTGGAAGTTGGAAATGCCACGCCACCATCTTCCTCGCCTGGATCAACTGCACTGCTGCCGGATGCAAGGACCTCGCGACCCTTGCCATCCTAGGGTCTCTGCCATGTCACCATTACTGTGAACAATGCACCGACGCCGAGCCCACCTCCACTGTTTCACTCATCGCCTCTGCCGACACCTTCCTCTGCATTGCCGTCCATCCCTATTAATGGGATCCGGATCTGGTTTTTATCAATCCTGCCCCGCTGTCCGCCATTGGTTAATTATTTTTGTGTTCCATTTTACCTAGATATGCCAATGCCAAAAACACCTATGCACCTTGGGACATGGGTCGTGGCCCAAGTAGCAATGGACTGCCTTTTGTATAACTAGAAATTTCGACATAGGAAAAAGTACACCGAAGGTCCCTCAACTTGTCATCGAGTTACAAAATCATCCCCCAATCCCAAAACCAGATATCCGGCATCCATTAACCAATCAAAACCGATTACAATAGGTCCTTTGGTGGTTTTGGACCCAGTTTTGTCCTACGTGGCGGCAGAGTCAGCGTGGGACCTTTATGTGGGCCCCACGTGTCAGATGCCACGTCAATCTCTTTTCCTTCCTCCTCTCTCTTTCTCTCTCTCACTCTTCTCTTCTCGTTCGACGCCGTGAGGAGGGCATGGCGGCCGGCGGCGGAGAAGCACACGCTCTTGGCGATGCCACTGCCGCCGAGGAGGAGGAGGTGAGGCGGCAGCCCGGCGGCGGCGGCGGTCACATCGTCCTTGCCGAACTGGGTGCTCTTGTCATCGGAGTGGTGGCGCTTGCGAGGGGATGCGCCGGCGGTGGTGGTGAAGGAGGCGAAGCGATGTACTCCAGCAGGCGAAGCGGCGGCGTCGACGGGCGAGCGCGGTGGCGGAGTGGCGGCGTCGGTGGGCGAGCACGGCTGCGGAGAGGCGGCGTCAGCGGGCGAGAGCGGCGGCGGCGGCGGGCGAGCGCCGCTGCGGATGGGGATGCATCAGCCTTGTCGTCGTCGACGGCTCCAGGCGAATGCGGCGGCCGCTTGGATTGTGGCGGCACGGGCGCCACGCCGCCGGCGACGCTGTTCGAGGTCACGCTGGGGAAGGGCGGCGGCGGCGGCGGCGCCGGTGACCTGGACTACTACGACGTGAGCCTCGTCGACGGGTACAGCCTGCCCATCGTCGCCGTCCCGCAGGCCGGCGGCGGCTGCGCCACCACCGGCTGCACGGCCGACCTCAACCGCTGTACGTAACGTGTCACACATCCATGCGTCATGCATGCATGTCGTACATGGCGAACGTGTTTGTGCTGCATGAGCATATGTGCAGCGTGTCCGAAGGAGTTGCAGGTGGACGGCGGCGGCGGGACGGTGGCGTGCCGGAGTGCGTGCGAGGCGTTCGGGGAGGAGGAGTACTGCTGCAGCGGCGCGTATGCGACGCCGGCGACGTGCCGGCCGACGGCGTACTCGGCCATCTTCAACGAGCTACGCCTACGACGACGGCATGAGCACCTTCACCTGCAACGCCGCCGCCTACACCATCGCCTACACGAGCACCTTCACCTGCAACGCCGCCGCCTACACCATCGCCTACAAAACAGCGTCACCGGCGGCATGGCGCCCGTGCCGCCGCACTCCAAGTGGCCGATGCAGTCGCCGGTCTGGCGCTTGTTTCATCAGCATGGAGACAGAGACAACCATATACAAATGGATGACCACCACTCAGCACTCAGCAGGACCAGCGCGAGTACAGAACGAACAGCAAAATACTCCGTACTAGTAGTATATTACATCTACAGTAATCGAAGTGCGGCTTGCGAGCCACGAATCACGAACAGATGCAGGACGCTACTATCTCAAGCATCGATCACAAAAGGAGCAAGCGGGACATTTGATTTCTCCGAAGCTGCACAGATGCTGCAAATAAATCGAGGGCTTCGAAACCCGACACCCCGGAGGAGTCTATCGATGCCTTCCTTCCGCGATGCAGAAAAGAACAGGCAGTGCAGAGTGCGGGTTACCTGCTGGGGCGCATTGTGGTCGGGCGGGGCACAGAAGACGTCGGCGTCGAGCGGCATGTCGACGGCGGAGCCGAGCTGGCGCCGGTACTCGCTGGTCTCCCCGGCGAAGCACGCGGTCGCGCCACCACCGCCGACCAGCCTGCCCAGGGAGATGAGAGAGAGAGAGGGGAAGGGAGAGGAGGGAAAGAGAACATGATGACGTGGCGTGCTGATATGTGAGGCCCACGCTAACTCACCCGCCACGTCAGACAAAACCGAGTTCAAAACCATCGAAGGATGTAAAGTGAACTGTTTTGTAAGTTAAGGGATGTTATATATCTAGTTTTGCGGTTGACGGACGATTTTGTAATTCGATGACAAGTTGAGGGACCTTCGGTGTACTTTTTCCTTTCGACATACCAACGTTCGGCCCGAGCCCAATAAAGACTAAACCCTGGTTCCTCCCTACTAGTACTACGGTCTCACCGGATGTGAGAACAAGACAAGGGGCATAGTGCCGCCGATGCCGATGCCTCCTAACACAACTGTCTCCCTGCTCGACGCTTGCTCCAGGCGCCTCCCGCCCAGCGGCCTAGGCCCGGCCGGTTGCCGCCGCGCTTCCAACAACCTGCCAATCCACAAGGCGCCTGCCGCCCCTACCCGGCAACCCCGACTTGCTGGTAGGCGGCGATGCCTTATCAGCTCAACTCCTTGGCTCGCCGGTGCCGTCACAACATTAAGCAAGGAGGCAGAAGGCCAGGAGCAGCCGGCCCGAGCATATCAAGACCAGCCCCTTTAGGACCTTGATCAACGACCAGAGATCACTGAGTTTTTCGGTATCTCTTATTATTCTCAAAGAGCAATTTTACGGGACTTGAGGAGATATCATGAGGTACTATTTTTTTCTATTGTAAATTTGGTACCTCTTGATATTTAGGTATTATGAGGTACCAAATTTTACACTAAGTTTTGGTACCTCATGGTATTTCCTCAAGGACCGTAGAATTACTCTAAAAAAATTGAGTAATTCATTTTGGTATATAAGTGTATTTTGTAGGTTAGTTACTTACACCCTTACCTCTCGTTAGTGGTATTTTAAATTCTTCTTCCGAAATTTTCTTAACTACCATATGTACTAATTCATGTCTTTGATATGCATTTTTTTTTCTCTCTATAGGATCAAGATCCATAACTACAATTGAAGAGCTAAGGACAGTATAATATTATGCTTAGAGGAAGCTAACCTATAACAAGGTATTTGTATTTATGTAACAAACCACAATTAAATTTGTATTGTATCTTTTTATCATGCATTAAGGAATATCCTGTGTCGCTGCTACTACTCCCTTCATTTTATAGTGTAGGGCACAACTATTTTTTTTATAATGTTTCATAATACAATACGTGTATGCTTATAAGCAACTTATTGGGTTGATCCAAACAAGGAAATGATTATATTTTTTTCTTAATCTATACGTTAATAGTAGTTGCATAAAATATTTTACAATGGAGGGAATATTAATTATCTACTTCAGTACTGATTGTGTTACTACTCCCATTTCAATTACTGTTCTGCCATTATATAATTTACCCTTTTTTGTTTTGGTGCTAACAATGAATCAGTGTTGTGATTTCTGAATTCAGTGGTGCGCTCTGAGATTTGATAAGTCCAGAAGCAGCATCAGATCTACCCTGTTTTTGCTTGCTTGTTTTATCAGCCAAGTGCGTTTCTGGAAGATAGGGTTCTTCTTTCCGGTGGATTGATCGTTGTTTGGGGGCAATTCTCTATTTGCCATTGCTAATCTTTCATGATGATTGTTGATCACTTCTGGATTTTAGTATTTTGCGGTTAATAATTTAATACTATACCCCCTCTGGTTCTATATTAATTAACGTTTTGGACAATGTTGAGGTTAAACTTTTATAACTTTGACCATCAATAACTTAAAAAATATTTAGTTTAAAGAAACTAGAAAAACATATATAGATTTATCTTTCAAAACACTATAATAAAAGTAAAACATGCATTATTTATTGTATATATTATAATAGAAAAATAAGGTCAAAGGTATATTTTGTAGAGCGTGTCATTGTCCAAAGCGTCAATTAAAATGAAACCGGAGGGAGTATATAGTTTATCTCATCCATTTCTGCGTGTTCAAGTAGACAATGTAGTGTTCTTGCGTGCGACAATGACCAATGACCAGCTAGATAGGGTTACCCATCGATTTGATCTTGTTTAGATTAGTGCTGAAATTGTGAAGTCCAAATGGCAATTTGGACATTGAAGAAGAATTGACCCTTATGCAGCTGAATGGACGGAACCCATTAATGTATTCCATGGATGGGGGCTGTTCGATCAGGCATTTATACAAAATTTGACTGGGCAAACGGAAGTCAACCAATAGAAACGTGACAGCGGTGGCAAATAAAAAAGGGACATTGACATTTGTACGATGATGTCTTCTAGAAGGAAAAAAAATGTCTCAATTATCTTCATAAACTATTATAGTCCAAATTATCTCCTCAATCAAAACAACTTCATATTTTTTTTCATTTGACTCTTCAAATCAGACGAATAAACCTCGTATCCTAATACAACCAGTTTTGATAGGGCGTGCCATATAATGGGGCAATAAAATCTAGTTTTCATCCTACATTGCAACAGTGCTCACGTGACATCCTCTATCTTTCCATCCACATCTTCTCCATGTGCTGCATCATACTATCCACATTCGCATCTCCATATCCGTCGGATTTCTAAAAGCACGTACCATATCCTCGTTTCGGACAGATTTGGATTGGATATTATCTTATTCGTTTTCACCCCTACCCCCCCCCCCCCCCAAAAAAAAAAATCTTCCTCCATTTTTAAAAATAGTTGACAGTGGTATTTTTTATTTTCAAACTTTGATCTCTCATTTTCTATAAAAGAATTACAAATAAAAATTATATAGTATAATCAATGTATTGTACTATAGTGATATACTTTTGTTCGTCATATTCTAACCATTTAGAGCATGTTTGGTACAGCTCCAACTCCTAAATTTAGCTTCAGGAGTTGGGTCTGGAGTAGAGTTGTGGAGCTGCCTAAACCCAGCTCCACAACTATAGTTCATTTTGTGAGAGAGTTCCACCCAGCTCCACTCCCAGTTTTAGTGGAGTTGAAACTGTTTGGTTAGAACTGTGCCAAACAGGCCCTTAGGAGTATTTTTGATAACTCAAAAACTTTATTTCCGTTTCAGAAACATAGAACTACTACATTATTTACCGTACAGTTGGTTGCACTAAAATGGTCTTTCAAAGCTCTAGCGTAACAACAATTGCTAGGATTTTTTTTGACAGTTATAAACTGGAGAACTTAGTTGCTGCATTCTAGCATCTTTTACTAGTTTATCGGCTAATCGATTAACTTCTCCTATGATCCACGTAACCTGCATCATGGTCTGAGGAATATTTGCTTGCATTCGACTAATCAAAGGTTGGCCTGGTTTTTCCTCAAAGTTTTTTCTCCTTTATAGTGTCATTAATAGCTGCATTATCCGTAAGGAAAGTATAGTATCTGCAAAGTTAAAAAGATTGCAGCTTCCACTGCCATTGCATTAACCATTTAAAGTGATTAACTGAATAATGATCGACGTATAAGTAGAGTAGGCAACGTTGATTGATACTCTCCATCCTATAATACAGGTGTGCACGTATTTTAAGATTTAACTCCTAAAACATTTACTACTAACTAACAATTTGTACAGTATAAACTAAATTTTATTTGCTGAAAATAATATCATTGAATTGATATTTTAATTTACTTTTATATGATTATAATTTTGTTGTTACAAACTTTAGGAAACTACAAATCATAAATTAGTTTCGAAAACTGTGCTAAGACATCTTACTCCCTCCGTCTCTAAATATAAGGGAATTTGTTTGTTCGTGTAGTAGGATGTATCACATCCAATCAAAATCTTTTATACTCCCTCCAACCTAAAATATAGGCCGTGTTTATATTCAAACTTTTTTCTTCAAACTTATTACTTTTCTGTCACATCAAATGTTCGGACATATGCATGGAGCATTAAATATGGACGAAAAAAATCAATTGCACAGTTTGCATGTAAATCGCGAGACGAATCTTTTGAGCCTAATTACGTCATGATTTGATAATATGGTGCTACAGTAAATATTTGCTAATGACGGATTAATTAGACTTAATAGATTCATCTCACAGTTTACAGGTGGAATTTGTAATTTGTTTAGTTATTAGTATATGTTTAATACTTCAAATGTGTGTCCGTATACTTAAAAAAATTTTGTCACACGAACTAAACACAGCCATCATAACTTTTGGGTGGATGGGACATATTCTAGTATAGTACTATTATATGTCTCATTCACCCTAAAATTGTTATATTTTAGGACGGAGGGAGTATATTATAGGAGAGAGGGAGGACCAGCTGAAAGAAAAACAATCAAGATACAGAAGTCATTCTCAGCCATTAAAAGAAAGAACGACAACTTGTTGGAAGCATAATAAATAAACCTGAGTAAGGTAATGCGGTGCTCGTCCAATGCTCCAGCCTACTCCCTCCGTCCCATAAAAAAATAACCTAGTACCGAATATGATACATCCTAGTATTTCGATTATGGACATACATACGTCTAGATTCATAGTAGTAGAATATGTCTGGTTCTAGATTCGTTTTTTATGGGACGGATGGAGTATCGACGAATGACAATCCCATCATTAATTATATCCTGCCTATTTGGAACCTACCCGGCTATAACTAAAGAGATGCATTATACAGAATGACAAAGATATCCCATCACTAATTCGCGCAAAATACAGAAGGGCGCATCACTCAGCGCGGCAATCCACAACTAAAGCCAATCTAACTAAATATGGAAAAACTAAGAAATGTTATTGATAAACACTCAAATATAAGAAATATCATCAACAAGTGAGAGTTACCTAAAATACTATCATACATGTGATTTTATCCTAGAAATATCATTGTTGTTAAGTTTCCATTAATCGGATCCATATGCCATTATAACTTCTTTGATTTTGAAAAATATCATAATTATTTGTTTATTTGAAGATATGTTATTACAATTTGACCGAAATTAGTAATATGCCACTAGTACCATTTCAATGTAATTATAAAAAAGATTTGGACTAAATTACCCCTCCTCCTCTCTCCTTTTTTGTTCAGGATCCAATGAAGTCATGCCACCGGCAATGGAGCTAACGGTGGAGTGGTCGGGTAGTCTAGGTGGTGGGGGCGAGTCCTCAATGCTTGGTAGGAATCAGAGCTTCTCATGTTGGCTATGTTGTGGTGTTGTGGACGACGAGAGTGGAGAACAGAGGGAGTGCCTATCCGGTGAGTTGGGTGGGGATTGCCGGATCGGACTTGTGGAAGAGATGACAAATAGTGAGAGGGAGAAGGAAGAAGGGGGTGAAGGGAGGAGGAGGGGGGCATTTGTCCAATTTTTTAATTGTGTTGAAGGGGTACGTAATGGCATATTTCTAATTTACATCAAATTGTAATGGCATGTCTCTTAATATACGAATAGTAAGAACATCCTGCCGCTGTGGATCTCCATTCTCTCGTCCCCGCTTAGTCTGCTGTAATTGGATTTTTTTTTCTCTCTCCTTAGTCTGTTGTTTCTCTCCTCCCTTCCTCTGTTGTCGGTTGATGTAAGTAACCTTTGTTAATTTAATTCACGTGGGGACTTCTCCCCCAGTGTTTTCAGTTAAAAAAAATTATACGAATAGTAATGGTATGTTTTGAAATCGAAGAAATTACAACAATATGGATTCAATTAACCCATAAATAATTGCTCATGGAACTATTCATGTTCAACCCTTGACCTCCCATATTTTTCAAAACAAAATACAAATATTTAAAAAGAGATTATATAATCCAAGTATATTGTATCTTAATTGCAATCATAAGATAAAACTTCCTACTATTTAAGAGTAACTAATTGTCAAATTGTATGTGTAGTAGTCAACGCTAAAGTATATTTTAAAACGTAAGGACCGCCAAACAAAACCAAAAAAAATGTCAGGAACAAATGTCATTCTCTATCGGACATATTATATACTGTATATATAAAAAAGAAGAAAGGCGAACGTGTTGGGAAGCTTTTCTTCTTCTTTTTTTTTATATACATATAGTAGATGAAGTAATCTGGGAGCATAATAAACACTAAAGAAACCTGAGGACCACGCCAAGTCATTGCCGTCGGGCCAGTTGATTAGTGTTGTACTGCTGTCATGCTGGGCTAGTCGAACACTAATGACGTATGACAGGATATCTTCCGCTTCTGATTGACAGATATCCCATATCTCCCTGCCCCCTTAAAAAAATAATCGATAGCGAAACTATTCGTTCTCATTGTCAAACTTTGATCTCTTGTTTTATTTTGAAAATGTTACGAAGAATTAAAACGATATGACACCATCCAAAGTATATTGTGTCTTAAATTTCACGTATTTTAACCATTCATGAGGAATTAATGATACAGCTATAATTGCAAGTAAAAAAAGATTTGGAGGGAGAGACGTCTCACAAAAAAATTAAGAAGAAATTGTGAATATATTGTGGATTGAACACGAGACTTTAAGATTGAAAACAACACCCCTTGCTACTGCAGTATCAAATGCATCTCTATAATATGTCTTGTCTAAAGGTAAAGCCTGATACAGAATATTAATTAGACAATACACATTTTATTTAGAGACTATTCCCTTAAATTTTTGAAATAATAAATACTCTAATCATTAATTAAAAAGTTTTTTATTACTATTATTTTATATTTTATTCTCATGCAGCCAAGTTCTATTTTATAAAAACTAAGAGTTGTTATTCATGAGTTGTCAATAGTAACGGCAATGTTTTATCTCTCTTCTCTCTGTTTTTCCGTGTCAGCAAATATTCTTAATTAGTAATATAACAGCCATTGTACATATAACCGGACTAGTGAATGTTGATCGACATTTAAAAAACGGAGGGAGGACTAAACTCATTGCAAAAACCAAAAATAAGGAAATAATAATATATAAATGTCATTGTCAGCCATTAAAATAAATAAAGACAACTTGCTGGTGGAAGAGTCAAGAGTGGAAGCATGATAATTAAACAAATCTGAGAATAGTGTAGTGCTGTGCTAGTCCAACACTCCAAACATGTTTACATGTCGACGGCTGACAAGATATCTTCCACTATTTTATCATGCAGTCCACATGGAGTACCCCATAAGCCCATCGCTAATTATATCCTGCCAATTTGGAACCTTCTCCTATCTATAAATTAAAGAGATGCATTCGCGCCAAATACAAAAGGGGAAAACACTCTCAGTCGCGCGTCCAGCAATCGGCAGCTAGCTAATCCCATCTCGTTGTTGCTTGTAGCCATGGGAGCGGAACGCGGCGGGGACTCTTGCTACTCTCCGGCGGCGGTAATGGCCACCGCCGGCGCCCTCGCTCTGGTGGCGATCTGCTCGTACCTGGCCGTCACCAGCAACAAGCAGAAGCGGCGGCGGCGGCCGCCGGTGGTCGGCACGGTGTTCCACCAGCTGTACAACGTCCGGCGCATACACGACTACCACACGGCGCTGTCCCGCGAGCACACGACCTTCCGGATGCTCGTGCCGGCCGGCGGCGACCAGATATACACCTGCGACCCCGCCGTCGTCGAGCACATCCTCAAGACCAACTTCGCCAACTACGGCAAGGTTTATCTCCTCTCTTCTTTTCTTTCTTTTTTTTTTTGGAATTTCACTTAGATAGGTATGATTTTTTAAAAAAAGAAACTAAGAAGATGGATTGACGTTATATTTTTTAGTTTAAATTTAACGTCTACAAGTTGTAAAAAATATATATGGTTGTCAATATATGTATGGTAACCAAAGTTTAAATATTTGTTTTCTTTTGTTGTAACTTTTGGAATTTCACTTAGATAGGTATGTTTTTTTTAAAAAAAAATAAATTAAGAAGATGGATTGACGTTATATTTAAGTTTAAGTTTAACATCTACAAGTTGTTAAAAATATATATATGGTTGTGAATATATGTATACTAAATAAAGTTTAATTTGTTTTCTTATATTGTAACTTGTAAAAAAAATAAGATTTGGAGAGAGAGACGTACCTTCAAATATTTTTTAAGAGAAAATTGTGAGTGTATTGGAAATTGAATACATAACTTTAGAGTTGAAACCACACACCCCTTATCACTGTATAATCAAGTGCATCTTTTTTTTTTAATATAACTTGTAGAAATTGAAATTGGATTTAAATGTTTAAAGATTGTTTGTAAACTGCTACAGTATACGTAGCTTCTAGTTAAGTTAACCCTATATGTAAACCTAGTTGAATATTATTCCCTCCGTTGAAAATTATAGGACACATAATATTTCGGAAAGTCAAATTTTGTGTGTTTGACCAATGATTAATCAAATTATAAGTATATTTAGTGCATAAAACTTATATCTTTTAAAAAAATTTCCCAAGACATTAGTTCTACAGATAACAAGAATATATTTTATAGGTGGTCAGTGGTCAAATCTTGTCTTAAGTACTTGTTCCAAATAAAATATGCCCTATGGCTATAATCTGCTACGGAGGGAGTAACTTCTACTATATGAAAACCACAATTCTACGCAATCATGTTTGGAGTTCGCCACCAAGCACTGAGAGTCAGTGTGTTACATCTACATGAGGTTTAAATATGATGCTTAAAAATGACGTTTAATAGTTTAAATGTTTTCTGGAACAAATAGTCACAAGATTTCTCTTTTATTATGGGCCGGACATAAGCCTCAGATGCATTCCGGCCTTCCACGGACGCCGTGCTCGTCTGATAGGCCCATTAATTATCAGCCTCGGTCGTAATCCCGTTCCGACCCAACTATCAAGGGCCCAAACAGATCATCATAAACCAGAAATGGAATAAGTACATGTTAGGTACTTAGGTCCCTTATCTTAACATTGGGTTTGAATCATTTCATTGAACATCAATATCAGATATAACACGTCCCTCAACTTACGTCTCTCAACTTGTAAAACTGATGTACCCAAAATCCCAGGACAGTATAATGCCGATTTCAGCTAAAGTATCGGCTAAGTCAGCGTGAGACCCACATATCAAACGTCTCACTTTACCATCTCTCATTAGGCCAGGAGGTAGACAATGAGCAACGTGGACAGGGGTAGCGACCGATGGGGAGAGGAGGGGAGAAGACGAAGAAAGAGTGTTCTGACTCTGACTAAAATACCCTGACATGTGGGTCCAACACTGACTTAGCTGTCACCTCAATCAAAACCAGGAACGATACTGTTCTAGGACTTCTGGTACACCAGTTTTGTAAAAATGAGGGGCGTATGTATATCTGGTTTTGCATTTTAAGAAGACGATTCAAACACGACGTTAAGATGAGAGACCTAAAATAAACTTATCCACTCAGAAAATCACAATAGTTCGAACATCCCATAGGTAGGCCCATCGGCTTTGCGCAAGCAGCTATTTCATGTTTGTGCCAGTGTCGTGGAAGTCGGCCGGCACAGCCGTTTAATCGTCCGTCAAAACGGAAACGGTAGCCAGACCGTACCGTATCATCAAGTCGGAGCAACATTACTATTTCAGAGTAATTATACAGTTGTATGGCATGATTAGTCGGTTATTTATCGATAAATCAGATGTCTGTTTATGAAACTAACATAAACTTGCAACTTGCAGCCCAGCTGCACTATTTTGACTAACAAGCCCAATACTATTGCGCTACTAACCATCAGTATTGATATCTATTGAACTAATAAATGGTATTTTCATAATATAGTTAGAGATTTATACAAATATTTTTTATTAAGATGATGCATTTTGTCTCCACCGTTGCCATTAACATCAATTATGTACATCTTAGTGCGAACGCCAAAAATCCGTATAATTCCGTTTAATCATCCGTATTACGATTAATCGCTTGACGGCACCTCGTCCGTCCGCCACCCGTATTTCGTTTTCCACGACACTGGTTTGTGCTGACACGTACTGTACGAAACAAAGGGGCCGTTTAACCACGGGAACGCCAAGGACCTGTTCGGGGACGGCATCTTCGCCATCGACGGCGAGAAGTGGAAGCAGCAGAGGAAGATCGCCAGCTACGACTTCTCCACCAGGGCCCTCCGCGACTTCAGCTGCGCCGTCTTCAAGAGGAACGCCGCCAAGCTCGCCGGCATCGTCTCCAACCACGCCGCGTCAAACCAATCCATGGACTTCCAGGTAAATTAAGCGATCGTAACTACCAAATGGCTAATAATGCACGGCGCCGGTGAGACGGTGAGTGACGTACGGTTTGTGTCGAACGTTTGTTCAGGGTTTGATGCTGAGAGCAACGATGGACTCCATCTTCACCATCGCATTCGGCACAGACCTCAACACGCTGGACGGCTCCGGCGAGGGGAGCCGCTTCGCCGCGGCGTTCGACGACGCCAGTGAGTTCACCATGCTCCGCTACATCAGCCCGCTCTGGAAGCTGGCAAGGCTCCTCAACGTCGGCGTCGAGGCCATGCTCAAGGAGAGGATCAAGGTCGTCGACGAATTCGTGTACAGGCTCATCCGTGCCAGGTCCGACGAGCTCTCCAACTCACACGACTCCGTAAGCAACCCCTGAAACTAAGCAGCTCACTACACTCCGGTTTGACTGACATATATATGATAGATCCATTTCTGGATGTGTAACTAAGCTGAATTTTGTATCTGTACAGGGTTCGAGGCAGGATATCCTATCAAGATTTCTCCAGGCAACGACCAGCGATTCTGTGGTCGATTACAAGTACCTGCGAGACATCATACTGAACATTGTCATAGCCGGCAAGGACACCACAGCTGGGGCGCTTGCTTGGTTCCTGTACATGGTGTGCAAGCACCCGGAAGTCCAGGAGAAGATCTGCCACGAAGCCATGGTGGCCACCAGCGCCGGGGACACCGCTTCCGTCGACGAGTTCTTGCAGAGCTTGACTGACCAAGCGCTGAACAACATGCACTACCTGCACGCCGCACTGACGGAGACGCTCCGGCTTTACCCTTCAGTTCCAATGGTGATTAATTATGATCAGTTTCATACTACCATCGAGCTAATTAATCAAACGACATTTCTCTCATCGAGTGCGTAACAAACGTCTCTTGTTGATGATGATCCTTTTCTTTTTCAGGAAAACAAGCAGTGCTTTTCAGACGATGTATTGCCCAACGGTTTTAACGTCAGCAAGGGGGACATCGTGTTCTTCATCCCCTACGCGATGGGCCGGATGGAGAGCTTGTGGGGCAAAGACGCTGAATACTTCCGGCCTGAACGTTGGCTCGACGAAAACGGCGTCTTTCAGCAGGAAAGCCCGTTCAAGTTTACAGCATTTCAGGTGAAGTTTACCGAACTCAGCACACAATCATCAATTTCTCTGAAGAAGTTGGTGACTAGATTTCTGAATTCTGTTTACCTGCTTCTTCCGTAGGCCGGGCCAAGAATCTGCCTCGGGAAGGAGTTCGCGTACAGGCAGATGAAGATCTTCGCGGCCGTGCTGCTCCGTTTCTTCGTGCTCAAACTTCGCGACGAGAAGGAGATCGTTAGCTACAGGACCACGCTTACACTCGCCATCGACCAGGGTCTCCATCTGACGGCTACGGCGAGATGAGTGCATGTCACACTACACAGCCTGGGCACATACTGCAGCTGTCACCTGTACACTGTACTCAATGCAAGTGACAGCTCTTGTGTGCCAAATCGAATGATATCTGTAGACCTTAATAACGTCTGATCGCGAATGATCCGTATTGCACTCTGGAAATAATAAAGCTGCCGGTGCATGTACCTAAATAGCAGTCAGCGTCAGAGAAACGGTGCCCGACGAACTATACATTCGGTTTTCAGTTCAGATGGCACACGTTTTGGCTTTTGGGCGTTGGTGTTCATGGCAGATGCAACGCATTCATCAGTCATCACTGTGCCGCGAAATGTATCATGGACGATCAGACGATCACATCGTGTCAATTAAAGCTACAGCGCCATGCTGACTGCTGATGTTAATCTTGATCTGGACATGGATCGAGTAGACATGCCGATCAAGCTCAGGAAGACGCGTAGAAAATGCACCGAAAAATGAATGAATCGAGGAATTGGAGTACAGTGAATCAGTGGCCATGGCGTCAGAATCAATGGATCAGCGTGTGACCATCCTAGTGGTTATAGAATTAGTTAGGCCATTAGTTAAAGTGACAGTCTACAACACACATCAATCCAGTTCGACTGCAATAATGCAATGTGATTGATAAACTAATCCGTCGCGACCATATTAATTTCCGCTTCAAATATGCATGGTTGCCGTGTCAGGCAGGACGCGGGCAGGGCTTATCCGAGCCGTCGCCATCCATATCATAGATGCGGTGGATTGGTGGAACAATAAACTAGAACAACAAGGAAAACCTAAACAGAAGGTGGCCATGCATGGAACAAGCTGATTTGCCCAGGCCTTGACTTGGTACTTATAATTTTAGTACTAGCAACAGTAGCTATTAGTTAGATCAAGCTAGAAACATGTGCGGGAAGGAGTATGTAGGGGGTCATCTTTAGGTGGTGATGTTCATTTTTTTTTAAAAAAATAAAGATAAGGATGAAATTAGGTTATGCAAAACAAGAATGTCATTATTTTAGTTGAGTTTTAATTATTATAAATTTAATAGTGGATTTTCGTTTATATTTTAAAACAACTTCTATATTGTTGTTTTGTAAAACACACCGTTTAATAGTTTAAAAATATTAATGAAAATGGAGGTAAAATTTTACTTCCTCTGTCAAAAGTATTATGAACATGAGACACAGTACTAGAATATGTTATATTACATATTAAATTAATTTATTTTAAAATTTAGGAAGTACTTTCTTTAACCAAAAGATTTAAATTTTAGGAAAGAATCAAGACACGTAGGGAGTACTATCTTAATAGCACAAGAACACCGCCTTTCTCAGCGAGAGAAATGGGTACCCGTGCGTCTCTGACATGCATCATGCATGAGCAAAAGTGTCCGATACATATAAAATGGCGGGAGGAGCTAGAGTACGTTCGAGCCTACCAACCAGACACGACGGCCGTGCTGGTGCGGTGCAGGCACGTACTACAGTACTACCATCCATCCGTTCGTCACGTTGGATTCTTGGATACTTGTGCCACGGGCTAAACATACTCCTCCTCCATACACACCGTCACCGAGCAACCTGTCCTGGATAGCCTAATGCAGTACAACCCACTTAGCTTAATCATCAAACAAACATCGCCACAGGAACTATGGTTAACTGGAGAGTGGTAGTTTAATCCTCGGGAACCGGGCTGATTAAAAAGAGAGAGAAAGATTAATCTTCTCGAGAGCCGTGGTTGCAAAGTTTGCAAGCTCGTGGGCAGCAAATGTGTCTGCATCCTACAAGACGATGTGCTCGTGTACGTACGTTTGCTCGCCGAGGAGGAGAGAGATGCGAGCTAGCTAGCGTGGGGTTGGGTTGGGTTGTGGTGGAGTGGCTACCCAAAAAAAGAGCAGTGGATCGAGTAGGATGATGGACTGATGTCCAGTAGCGCCGCGTTTGCCTTTGGACGCGAGCGAGTGACCGGCCGAATCTGGTTTGGGGATGGATGTCCGGGTTTTGTCTCATCTCCTTCATTCCTCGGTCTCTTCCCCGCCATGGCAAGTTCAAAATGCGGCTTTGCTCCGGGGCAAATTCAAACGCATGACGGGTATTACGTGCAATTTGTGATGAATTGCGGTTTCGCATGATGGATGGTGATTGGTGATCCATACGCCCCCTGTGCACCGGCGGGCGGCGGTGGCTCTCGTCAAAGCGTCCTGAGTTGTTGACGCGGCTTCACACGTCCGTCGTCAAAACCCCGGGGCCCCAAACCGGTCAACCGACCATTGACCACCACCACCTCGGCACCTCCTCCATATACAATGGCCGAATGGCGCCGTCCCGCCTTGTCTCACTCCACTACACACCTCCACCGCCGCTAGCTTTCAAAAAAAAATGGACGCCAATCCGCCTCACCGGCTCACCACCACTCCAGCCACTGACAGGTGAGCCCCCACTCGAAAATATCTCCGTCCGATCCACCCAGCGCAGTCGCAGCGGCACACGGGCACGTACGCACGCACGCCCGCCGGAATAGGGAGGAACCCCGATCCCGACCGGTCCAGCTATCGCCAGTCCACATGAGAGTACGTACGCCACAGGAGCCATCCGGGCCCCGGTACGCGCGCTACGCATCTTTCGAACCCAAACCCCCCCGCGACGACGCCACGCCACTGCCCTCCAGCTCACTGCCAGTGCTCCCCCATCACTCCACTCTCCCCCCACGTCTCGCCTCGCCGCAACAGAGAAGCTTTTCAGCTTACTCCCTGTGGCACCCTATAAAACCTCGCGCTGCCTCTCCTCGCCGGCATTGTATTGTACACACGATGGAGTGGTCGTCGATGCGGTGGTGGTGCCTCGCCGTGGTGCTCCTCCTGTCCACGCCGCTGCTCGCCGCGGGTTACCTGCAGGAGAGGAAGAACTACATCGTGCACCTCGAGCCGAGGGACGAGGCCGCCGCCGCCGCTGGCGACGCCTCCGTCGAGGAGTGGCACCGCTCGTTCCTGCCGCAGGTGGCCAAGCTCGATTCCGACTCCGACGGCGCCGACGGAGGCCCGCGCATTGTGTACTCCTACAGCGACGTGTTCACCGGGTTCGCCGCGCGGCTCACGGACGAGGAGGCCGAGGCGGTGAGGGCCACGGCGGGGTGCCTCAGGCTGTACCCCGAGGAGTTCCTGCCGCTGGCGACGACGCGCTCGCCGGGGTTCCTTGGGCTCCACCTCGGGAACGAGGCGTTCTGGAGCCACTCGGGGTTTGGCCGCGGCGTCGTGATTGGGATCTTGGACACCGGGATCCTGCCCAGCCACCCGTCGTTCGGCGACGACGGCCTCCAGCCGCCGCCCAAGAACTGGAAGGGCACGTGTGAGTTCAAGGCGATCGCCGGCGGCGGATGCAACAACAAGATCATCGGCGCCCGCGCGTTCGGGAGCGCCGCGGTGAACTCGTCGGCGCCGCCGGTGGACGACGCGGGGCACGGCACGCACACGGCCAGCACGGCCGCGGGCAACTTCGTGGAGAACGCCAATGTCCGGGGCAACGCCGACGGCACGGCCTCCGGGATGGCGCCGCACGCGCACCTCGCGATATACAAGGTGTGCACCCGCAGCCGCTGCTCCATCATGGACATCATCGCCGGGCTGGACGCCGCCGTGAAGGACGGCGTCGACGTGCTGTCATTCTCCATCGGCGCGTCCTCCGGCACGCAGTTCAACTACGACCCCATCGCCATCGCCGGGTTCAAGGCCATGGAGCGTGGCATCGTCGTCAGCTGCGCCGCGGGCAACTCCGGCCCGGACCCCGGCACGGTCGGCAACGGCGCGCCGTGGATGCTCACCGTCGCGGCCGGCACCATGGACCGCGCGATACGCACCACCGTGAGGCTCGGTAACGGCGACGAATTCGACGGCGAGTCACTGTTCCAGCCGGGGAACAACTCCGCCGCGAACCCGCTCCCGCTCGTGTACCCCGGCGCAGACGGCTCCGACACAAGCCGCGACTGCAGCGTGCTCCGCGACGCCGAGGTGACCGGCAAGGTGGTGCTCTGCGAGAGCAGAGGCCTGAACGGCCGCATCGAGGCCGGCCAGACCGTGGCGGCGTACGGCGGCGCCGGCATCATCGTGATGAACAGAGCAGCCGAGGGGTACACCACCTTCGCCGACGCGCACGTGCTCCCGGCGTCGCACGTCAGCTTCGACGCCGGGACCAAAATCGCGGCGTACGTGAACTCCACGGACAACCCGACGGCGAGCATCGCGTTCAAGGGGACGGTGATTGGCTCGTCCCCGTCGCCGGCCGTCACCTTCTTCTCGTCGCGTGGGCCAAGCAAGGCCAGCCCGGGCATCCTGAAGCCGGACATCACCGGGCCCGGCATGAACATCCTCGCCGCGTGGGCGCCGAGCGAGTCGCACACGGAGTTCTCCGACGGCGTCGGCCTCTCCTTCTTCGTCGAGTCCGGCACGTCCATGTCGACGCCTCACCTGAGCGGCATTGCCGCTCTCCTCAAGAGCCTCCACCCGGACTGGTCCCCCGCGGCGATCAAGTCGGCGATCATGACGACGTCGGACGCCGTGGACCGCACCGGCGTCCCCATCAAGGACGAGCAATACCGCCACGCCACCTTCTACGCCATGGGCGCCGGCTACGTCAACCCGGCGCTCGCGTTCGACCCCGGCCTAGTCTACGACCTCCACGCCGACGACTACATCCCCTACCTCTGCGGGCTGGGGATCGGAGACGACGGCGTGAAGGAGATAGCCCACCGGCCGGTCACCTGCTCCGACGTCAAGACCATCACCGAGGCAGAGCTCAACTACCCATCCCTCGTCGTCAACCTGCTCGCGCAGCCGATCACGGTGAACCGGACGGTGACCAACGTCGGGAAGCCCAGTTCCGTGTACACGGCCGTCGTCGACATGCCCAAGGACGTGTCCGTGATCGTGCAGCCGCCGATGCTTCGGTTCACGGAGCTGAAGGAGATGCAGAGCTTCACCGTGACGGTGCGGTGGGCCGGCCAGCCGAACGTCGCCGGCGCCGAGGGCAACCTGAAGTGGGTCTCGGACGAACACATCGTGAGGAGCCCCATCATCATCCCAGCCACGGCCGCGTAGTAATTTTTTGCAACTTCAGCATGTACAGTATGTCAGTAAATAGCTAAGATCAATAAAGATCCATCACCTTGGTTTGACCTGTGTTCTGTTGGTCAAGATGTGAAGAATGTAGCACTCCTTGACTAGTTGGCCGATCCTGTCAACTTTGACAGCTACTACTGGAGTACTACTAATTAATTTCCATCTTATTCATCAGAAACTATACATCAGAGATTATCATTAATAGATGAGTCAATGCTCATTCATACTCTCTCCGTCTAAAAAAAAGACAAATCTGGTTTCCGTACCCAATGTTTAACAATTATAAAAAAAATTAAAAAAACAAGCCACGCACAAAATATTAATCATGTTTTATCATCTAATACCAATAAAAATACGAATTATAAAAAAATTTCATATAAGACGGACAGTCAAAGTTAGACACGTAAATTTAGGGTTTGCCTTTTTTTTTTTTTGGACGGAGGGAGTATTCAAAGAAACAGGTGGTTAGATGCTTCAGGGAGTACAGTTTGCTCTGCTTTGCTTACAGAAGAACTGCTTTTGTTTGGTAGTAGGAGGACAAACCTATTGCACATCCATTTCCAGCCTGTTAACAATTGTTGCGTCTTGACGAAAGGTCAGGCTAAACAGTAGTAGTCAGCATTAAAGTATGTACATGTAGTACCAAATGTATCATCTGCTTTTTGTTTGCCTTTGCACATGCCCTCTGCAAACCTGTCTTGCGCTTGCTGTCACGCTTACTCAGTACTTAGATCTGAAGTTCATGTACCGTAATTACGAGCAGTTCCCATCTAAAATTACTGGTCATTGTGCTGTATTATGCTGTACTGTAATCTTCAAAACTGCACATGTTCATGCCATTCACTCACCTCATGACTGTACTTTTGTGAAGACATGAATTTTTATCCGACTTCAAAAGAAGGCAACCGTTGTTTCAACCACCCTACTTTCAAATGAAAATTATCCTAGTTCGTCTGCAGCAAGCAATGCCATGGTGGATCTTCATTGTTCAGAAGATGGGAGATGTCACTACCGAAACAGGAATGGCTTGCAAACGTGTCAGTTGAGACAATCAAATTACTGTTTCTGAAGGTACCAGAGCAGTCAATTTGCTGGGACCTCCAAGTCCCCTGAGACCACACAAATATTCAGAGACCACAAGAAAAAGATCAAAGTCTTCGGGAAGAATCAACTCACATTGATCCGTCTCTGTGGTCATGAACTGATCTGCATAACTGTGAATGGCTGATGTAACCAGATCCTGAATATTGCAAGTGAAACCAGGAGGCACGATGAAAACAAATGACCACTTCTAAAAAAAAAAAACAAATGACCACATCAAACTGTTGTTTTTTCAGCAATGAATTTGATGCAGTCCTTGTTTTTTTCAGCAATCAAACTGCACACGGTAAGGTTTGGTCCCGTTTACTTTTTAAAATGGGACACCATCTTAATATAAAACATCGGCAACGGTCTAACTGTTCGAAAAAAAAATTGATGCAGTCCTTGTTTTGCAACAGAACTAATGAGAACATCGAACATGGTGGCCTCACAAAAGCAGCAGATATTTTTCCATCCGCTACTATTCGGATCTTCAAGAATTCCAGATGGAGTACATGTCTAGCTGAAAGCAAGCAACACACATCAGCAAAAGAGATTGATAAACTGAAAAGGGGAAGGATCAGATTCCAGATCGTAGTACTTCCTGCTACTATCCTACAGTACTATCTTCTACAAGCAAGGATCATGGAGAAAAGCTTGATGAAAGCATTCAGGCAAAGCAACCTTCGGATGCTGATGACAGATGCCAAAATGCCATCAATTATACTGACCGGGGACCCCAGATCCAGCTTGCCGATTCGGCGGCTATCGCAAGCTATCATCGTGTGCACCGTGCAGTGCAGACAAATTGTTCCAGGTCGCATTGATCAACAGAGGGAGGTCATCAAACCGAGTGGAAAGGGTTATCAGTGGAAGGGAGATCGCTCGCCGCGCAGTCGCTGACGGCTCGCCGGAGATTGGCCGGCACCACCGATTTGATCCGCTTCGTGGGGGAGATTGGGAGAAGGGAAACTATATGGTTTGGGTTGGGGCTCTGAAGCCATCGTATGTATTGGGCCGGTATGCTGATGTGGCTGAAAAGTGGGCCCAATATAGTACTAAGGTTTGTTGGGCCGAACTAGGCCGTTCCGCCACCTTGGCCCAATGGTACTCTGTCTGACTATTGCTTTTGAAAGGAAGAAGTCAGTCAGGTATGGATCCTTGAGTACGATCCAAGCAAAAGATGAGAACGAGAAGATTCAGATATACCAATCGTCCTAATCTTCTGTCATTGCAGATACTACTACGCGGTTTCAGTGTATATATATGTGAATCCATCTGCCAAAAACGGAGACAGAATCATAGATACCAGTATAATAATTCCACGGGATTCAATTAGCCATCCACAGATCGAACTCGAAACTCGAACGTTTGTTCCTTTCTGAACCCAGAGAGACAGCGAATGCGATCGTTTCCCACCCATGAGACCACGATCATGTGGCTGATGGCGTGATCAAGAAATGAGTTTTGCGCGTGTGCGTGGCAAAAACGGTTGGCTCTGGTCAGGGCGTCAGGCCGTTGGGCATCAGTGCAGCACCCTGATCTGATCATCAGCGGATTCAGAAAGTTTCAGTTATCATACTGATCCGAGGAACCTTAGCGGCATGGCATGGCACTCGTGATGCTTAGCCTGTAAGAAATGGTGAGACGTCAGCTATTCAAAGATGCATTAAAATATTTGCCCTTGTCAATGTATAATTGGTATAGTAACCATTCACCCTATCCAATAATGGGGAGAAACTAGCAGTTTGCACGAAATGGTGTCTGTGTCTCTAGCAGTTTTTGTGAAGAAAAAAAATATTCTATCAATATGGTTTTGGACAATGTTCCAAGCTGAGATTATAACTTTGAATGTTTATATATTTTTATTTTAAAATGTTTAAATTGGATCAATGGAAACCATATATGCATATTCGACTCGAAAATGTGTATTATACTAGATTAGTTTTAAATTGTTCTGCAGTAGGAATTAACGGTCAAGTAGCATCTTGAAATCGTATTAGATGTCCAATGTGGCATATTCTTTTGATGTCGGGAAGGAAGTAGTCCACCAAAAAGTAAAAATTACAATTGAAAGCTCAAAACACATATTAGACTCGAGCATTGAAAAAAAAGCCATGGAGACCTTTTCGTACGTGACACTGACCCCACCTACGGAATGTATGAGAAAAGACAAAAAAAGAAGATTTACTTTTTTCAGTATAATATTTACACTCCTTCCGTTTCAGTTTTATATGATAAGTCTTTCAACAATTTCCTAGCCAAACTAAGTTTATAAAAAAAATTATCAACATATAAAATATCAAATTAGTTTCATTGAATATATTTTGATAATATGTTTGTTTTATATTGAAATTATTATGTATTTTTCTATAAATTTGATTAAATTTTAAAAAAAGTTGATTAGATAAAAAGTCAAACGATTTAAAATATAAATTGAATAGAGTACATTATGAGTTGCGGTCTTTCAAAAAGAAAAAGAGAGAGAAAAAATAAATAATTTCCTGCTAAGCAAATACTGTCCGTCACGAAATCTCCAATCGCGTCATCAGCTATACCAACGCAACGCGCGTTCTCCTCCCCCACCCCCCTCTCCCCAGTGACGATGACACGTGGGCCCCACACGACGTTAGGAACGAGGCGGTCCGCTCGCGGAACTATAAACCGGTCAGCGTCCGCACGGCACCAACCTTCCTTCCTTGTGCAGTTGTGCGGGTTGGCCGGCCCGCCCGTGGATCGTCTTCCAACCGGGCGCGAGTCGGAGTCGCGACCGCGACCGCGACCTCACCCACCGTTTCTCGATCGTTTCTCTCCCTCCTCCTCCCGCGATCCGGTCTTCTTCCTCCTCCCCGTCGTGCTCGCCGCCCACGACTCCTCCTCCTCCTCCACCACCACCCCTCCACGACGCGGCGGGCGGCGAGCGCGCGCCTCGTCTCACCCTCACGCCTCCCACGCCTTGGAACCCAATTGGAGATAGAAGAGGGGAGCGCGAGGTCAAACCAGGGGAATCGGAATCGGAATCGGAATCCGCGACGAGACGACCCTACCCCCGCGCTCCGGCGACCGACCGGCGGCGATGGAGGGCGGAAACCACGGTGGGGGAGGGTACCCCTACCCGCCGCCGCAGCAGTATCCTTACCCGTACGGGCAGTACCCATACCAGTATCCTCCACCGCAGCAGCAGCCGCCGCCGCCCTCCGCCTACCTCTCGCCGTCCCGTTCGTTCCACGGTTACCCCTCCGCGCCGCCGCCGCAGCCGCAGCCGCAGCCGTACGCGCACCATTCCGCCCCGCTCCAGCCTTACCCGCCGCCGCCGCAGCACCATGCCTACCCGCCGCCGCAGCCGCATCCGCCCTCGCCGTACGTCTACGACCCTTACCACGCGCCCGCCGCGGCGTACCCTTCCTACCCGAGCCCCAACCCCAGCCCGTCCATCTCCCCGAGCTCCAGCTTCCACCACCACCCTGAACCGCCATCGCCATCGCCCTCCGCGCCGTCGTACCCCTCCATTGCGGATGGGCTCGCCAACATGCACGTCTCCGACCGCCACGACTACCCGCCGCCGCCGTCGCCGGCGGCCGTGCCCGCGGCGTCGTCCCCCTCCGTGCTCCCGCCTTCCGCGTCGTTCCCCGGCGGCGGGAGCAGCCACGGCGGTGGCGGGATGCAGATGGTGCCGTACGGCCCTCCTGCCGGAGGGTCGCAGCACGGTGGGATGCAGATGGTGGCGTACGGCTCGCCGGCCGGAGGGTCGCAGCACGGCAGCGTGAGGCCATCCCTGAAGGTGGTGCTGCTCCACGGCACCCTCGACGTCTGGGTGTACGACGCTCGGAACCTCCCGAACAAGGATCTCTTCTCCAAGAGGGTCGGCGACCTCCTCGGTCCGCGCCTCATCGGCGCCGTCGGCAGCAAAATGTCCAGCGCCAACATGACCAGCGACCCCTATGTTACCATCCAGGTCTCCTATGCCACCGTCGCGCGCACCTACGTCGTTCCCAACAATGAGAACCCCGTTTGGACGCAGAATTTCCTTGTCCCTGTTGGGCATGATGCCGCCGAGGTCGAGTTCGTTGTCAAGGACAATGATGTCTTCGGTGCTCAGCTCATAGGCACAGTGTCGATTCCTGCTGAGAAGCTCCTTTTTGGAGAAAGGATTAACGGCATCTACGATGTGCTTGAGTCCAATGGGAAGCCATGCGCTCAAGGTGCTGTGTTGCGGCTGTCCATACAGTACATCCCGGTGGCTCAGCTCAAAATGTATCACCATGGTGTCATTGCCGGCCCAGATAGCCTGGGAGTTCCTAATACTTACTTCCCGATGCGGCGTGGCAATAGAGTGACACTGTATCAGGACGCACATGTGCCTGATGGTTGTCTCCCGGATTTCTGTCTTGATCACGGAATGCGCTATCAGCACGGGCAGTGTTGGCGTGATATCTACGATGCTATATGCCAAGCACGGCGGTTGATTTACATTGTGGGATGGTCAGTGTTCCACACAATCCACCTCATCAGGGAAGGAGTTGAGAAGATGCCATCACTTGGGGAACTGTTGAAGATGAAGTCACAGGAAGGGGTGAGGGTGTTGCTTCTTGTGTGGGACGATCCAACATCAAGGAGTATTCTTGGAATTAAGACGGTATGAGTTATTCATTGAGTTCAAAATTGCTTTGTTCATGACTTTTACACCGCACACGAGAACATGATTTTGTGTCCAAACTCCAAACTGCAAATTTATAAATTGAAGTGCTGCAATGTTTATGGAAAAATTGGGAAACATTGGCACTTGAAGATTGTCTAATCCTCAATACACAAATACAAAAAGGCATCAGAAAGGGCATTTTTACAACTGCTGTTATCACATTAAAGAATTTACAAAACATCCGGTTGCATCAATATAACATTGAGAGGATCTTCATCAAGCTCATCTATTTCCTCCAAATTTTTCTGTAATAGTTTGGTAGCTTGTCCTTTAGGTGCATGTACCTTATCTTTGGTCCCATGTTTCATGATGCTGGAAAGTTTGAAGTAGATTATGCTGCTTATCCACTTGTAGGATGGTTTCATGGGCACACGAGATGAGGAGACCCGCAGATTTTTCAAGCACTCTTCAGTTCAAGTATTGCTTTGCCCACGATCTGCTGGGAAACGGCACAGCTGGGTGAAACAGCAGGTATTGTGATGCCACACAAACTTATCCATTATGATATTCCATTTTTGTTTGTCACCTAAATTACTACAATTGATTGCACCAAGTGAGTGGTTTCAAACTTTTTATATGTCTACTCTTCATGCTTGGAAGTTATGCTGTACTTCACAATCGCTGTTCCTTATACCTGATCAGGAAGAGAAATTTGATATTCACATAATGCACACATATATTTGTTGTTGGATTCTTTTGTATAATGGCATTTATCAAGCAATCTTGTATTGTATTAATTCTTTTAGTACCATGTATTTATCATATGATGGTATTGAAATTCAGGAAACAGGAACCATTTTTACTCATCATCAGAAAACAGTTATTTTGGATGCTGATGCTGGCAATCATAAGAGGAAAATAATTGCTTTTGTTGGTGGCCTCGATTTATGCGGTGGGCGATATGATACACCTAGCCATCCTCTATTTAGGTCTCTTCAGACTGTGCACAAGGAGGATTATTACAATCCAAATTTTGCTGTAAGTGTTTGATTCCTTTAACATATACTTGTATCTTGATGTGGTTTCTGATGTAAAGCTACAATTAACTTCTTGCTTTTGAGATGATGATAGTAAGAAACGTATCTAATATTTAGTTCCTAACCATGGAATATCTTTCGACAGAAAGCTGTTCCATCTTTCTCTTATCTTTGGTTCCTGAAAGTTTCTTTCTCTCTCTGCTTTTTTTTTTCTGCAGACAGTTGATGCTCGTGGCCCAAGGGAACCATGGCACGACTTGCATTCCAAGATTGATGGTCCAGCGGCATATGATGTTTTGCAAAATTTTCAGGAGCGTTGGTTAAAGGCATCCAAACGCCATGGGATTAAAAAGTTAGGAAAATCATATGATGATGCCCTCCTCAGTATTGAAAGAATACCTGATTTTATAAGCATTAATGACGCAATATATTTTAGTGACAATGATCCAGAGACGTGGCATGTTCAGGTATTTATAGTATCTTGTAGTCAGTGTGTGTAAGTTTTTCCTTGTTTTAACTTTCTACTTAAACTTTATTTGCTTTGAAACCTAGGTGTTTCGTTCTATTGATTCAAATTCTGCCAAAGGATTTCCAAAGGATCCACGGGAAGCAACCCGCAAGGTAATTGAGTACTGTTTGCATGTACTAATATTATATTCATTATTATGTGCTTTTCGCTAACACCTTGCTTTGCCTAGCAGAATCTTGTTTGTGGGAAGAATGTACTGATTGATATGAGCATACATACTGCATATGTCAATGCTATTCGTGGAGCGCAGCACTTCATTTATATTGAGAACCAGTATTTCATTGGATCTTCGTTTAATTGGGATTCAAACAAAGATATTGGTAAGCATATGGTGTAAAGTTATTTTTTTAATTAATGTGCACCCACCAATAAAAAAAATCCAGAAACAAAATACAGTGCACATTACATTTTCTTGATTTGCAAACCATTTCAGCAATTCAGAACACAGCAAATCCCTTATCTGATCCTAAATTGGTATTCAAATTGTGAGTTTTCAGGGGCTAATAATTTAATACCAATCGAAATTGCTCTCAAAATTGCAAACAAGATAAAGGCAAAAGAGAGATTCTCTGCATATATAGTAATTCCCATGTGGCCTGAGGGTAATCCAACAGGTGCTCCTACACAAAGAATTCTTTACTGGCAGGTTAGATCAACATGTCTGCTTTGTGTCTTGTTTAATGTTTATATAGATTATACCCAGTTAGTTCATTTGACATGATCGCATGTTTTTTTTGTTGCTCCTGTAGCACAAGACAATGCAAATGATGTACGAAACAATATATAGGGCCCTGAAAGAAGAGGGTCTAGATGATCTATATGAGCCTCAGGATTATCTGAACTTCTTTTGTCTTGGCAATCGTGAAGTTGCTGACAGTCCAAGCACTTCAAACTCAACAAGCACTCCTCAGGTAAGACGTCTTGTTTTTTCCTTTGACAAACTATGCTGAGGACCCTCCATTGGTTTTAGTTTTCCCTGCAAGGTTAAATGCTTTTTTTTTTCATTTATAGTATTAAATACAGTAATTAATGTCACATTGAATTTCAACAAAAGTCACAATATGGTCCCTTAAGCCTGCGTCATACGAGAATGTGAAAGCTGCTGATCTTGCCGACCTCTGAAGATAAATTTTGCTCTGACTTGCCATATTACACTGGTTCTTAAAGGATATTGATATCAAGTCTTGTTCTCTGATCCTACATGGAGGCCAAATATCCAATCCACTTTAGTTTCTTTATCAGATGATACATGGAAATTCTGGTTTTGTACACTTGTGCCTTTTATTTAGAAGAAAACATTCGATCGGTTAGAATGATTTGGCTCAATTGTCTAGATGTTCTACAATAATGTTTCATCTTGTTGGAGCACTGTGTATAGTATTTAACTTTTGATTTATCAAAATTACAGGATATATTAATATGTATGATATGCTTGCTAGCAATCTCGCTGAACTTTGTTATTTTTTTAACATCTGACTTGCATGAAAACTGCCTGCATGCAACCTCGTTCATTTATTCTACATTTACTACCCAGGAACAAGCTAGGAAACATAGAAGATTCATGGTATATGTACATTCAAAAGGCATGATTGTGGATGATGAATATGTGATAATTGGATCAGCTAATATCAATCAGAGGTCCATGGAAGGTATCAGAGATACTGAGATTGCGATGGGTGCGTATCAGCCACAGTATACATGGGCAAGTAAGGTTTCTGCACCCCGTGGACAGGTAACAACACTTCATGCCTGTATGGCTGTATCACATTTCTGGAGATCTACAGAGAACCGAGCTGGCATCATATGCTCATATATTAAACATTGCGCCTTCAGTGATTGTACATTTGCAACTCGTTTGCTTTACACTGTTATTGTCTGTTGTTCAGCACTACTGCATCAATCCAGCCATATATATTTGTTGCAATTATCTTTTGTTTTGGCAGAGTAACCTAAAGGGAAATTCGTACCCTATCAATCATATTTTTTTAGATAAGGCTAAAAAAAGCTACCACTCACTCTTAAGAATATGTTAATTGGAAGAAAAAAAGAGAAGCTACCATTCATTCTCAAGAATATGTTAATTGAAGAAAAAGAGAGCTATCTACACCATCCATCATGGTGGGACCAGATTGTAGCTACAAATGTATGGAAAATACAAATGTATTTGTAGAAATAGAGAAAAAGTTGCATATCAAGTACAGTCATATTTCAAATAGCCCTGTACAACTGTGAAGGAATCTCGACTAGTTGTCTCTTGGTTTGAGGGATATACCTATTTTAGGATGACTGATATTTCTAGAACCACACTCTAATTCAAATCTGCTGATTTCATGTGTAGATTTATGGGTACAGAATGTCTCTTTGGGCGGAGCATATTGGAGTGGTTGAGGAAGGCTTCAACTATCCAGAGACCATGGAATGCATGAGACGAGTTCGCCAAATCGGTGAACAGAACTGGGAACGATTTGTTGATAATGAGGTGACTGAGATGAGAGGCCACCTAATGAAGTACCCTGTAAGTGTTGACCGTAAGGGCAAGGTGAAACCCTTGCCAGGATGTACGTCATTCCCAGACATGGGTGGTAACATCTGTGGATCATTCCGAGCCATCCAAGAAAACCTCACAATATGAATTTCGATTATCTGTAAGTATACAATTGCTAGTGATTCTGAGCTATTCTGCTTCCTGAGGTTATAGATAGCGTGAAAATTTTGCTAGCAATATAGGTTGAAACCAAGTAGGACATGACAAGAAAAGGTTATTACCCTGCATTTTTTATGCCTTTCTTAAGAGAATTCAACATTTCCATCTTAATAGGTTTTCTTTTTATGTATACTTTTTATCAATGTATAGAAGATTAAGAATGTTTGAAAGCCCGGAACCCTCTGTTTAGGGAACATGGCTTTGGTAGCAACTTTGATTGATTTAAGTATGTAGCGACATGTAAAGCCATTAAAATAAGTTTCTAGTGTAATTATTTTCAGCCTTGATTTGCTGGTTCCATTTTCTAAGTGTCAATGAAATCTAATCCATTTATTTCTTCGTCATGCCCTTGGTAACATAAGTTTCCGCTTTGTTTTTGCAATGCTTCTTCAAGGTTACATAATCAACAAGCAGATACTGAACCTATGTCTAGAGAAGAGTAAAAATTAAGTGGGTGCAAATAAAATCTACTCTAAACTCTAAAGACAGTTGAACATTTTCTTTTCCTTGAATTACATGCATTTTTTTGCTCCTGAAACGAAATTATCTTTTGTTCATCATTTCTTCCATCTCTCGGACTGAATCTTCACACCCATATACCTGCCCAGTGTCCATATTGAAAACTATACTGTTAGTGTGTTGTTACTCATGGCAATGCACTTTCATGAGCTAAAATGATGCCAGTTACCTGCCGAGCATCATGACGGTGGCCTGAGGGTTGGTGCCGGGGGAGTACTTGAAGGTGGAGCTGTCGATCACCCTGAGCCCCTGCACCCCGAACACCCGGTAATCGTCGTCGACGACGGCGCCGACATGGCAGCCGCCGTGGTAGTGCCAGATGGTCATGACGGTGTCCATGCAGTACTGCTCCGGCGAGCGCGAGTCGTTGACATGGCGCGGCAGCAGGTTGACGGGGAAGTTGGCGGAATCGGTGAAGATGGACTCGACGGAGGCGTTGGCGTAGGTGAAGTTGGAGAAGGCCCGCGACTGGATCACCCGCTCGATCGTCTCGATGCCATGGACGCACCGCTCCAGATCCTCTGCCTCGCGGAAGTAGTTGAACGTCACCGACGGGTTCGCCCTCGGGTCGGTGGTTCGCAGCTCGACGTGGCCGGAGGACACCGGCCCGAGGATCTTCTCCAGGATGAAGCCTCCCCGGAACGCCCTCCTGTCCAGCCGCATCATCGCCTCCGCCGCCCGCTGCAGCGCCTCCGGCGTCCTCTGCTTCGGCGGCAGCGTGCCGAGCTGCCCCGTCTGCGGCGACAGCATCCCGAAGCTGCGCGCCCACCGGAGCGCGCCGTCCGACACCGGCATGCCGAACTCCGACCCGCTCACCCCCTCGATGAAGCTGCCGGAGCGGGTGATGCCGACGACCTGCACCAGGGAGAGCTCCACCGGCACCGGCGACGGGATGAACACCGAGTTCATCGGGTTGTCGGCGACGCCCTGCCCGACCATGGGTTGGTCCACGATCACCTCGATGCCGTGCGCCTCCAGGTGCGCCTGCGGCCCGACGCCGCTCAGCATCAGCAGCTGCGGGCTCCCCAGCGTCCCCGCCGACACGATCACCTCGTTCTTGTCGCCGTCGCGGAGGTACACCCGGTGCTGCACCCCCAGCGGGTCCGAGAACACCACCCCGTACGCCACCGGGTACGGCACCCCGTCTGCACGCCATGGCAAAAGCTCGCCGTCGTGAGGTCAAGCTTCTTCGGCGCACAGCACATTTTCCATTTTCATCGTAGCTGTGTACCTTGGCTTTTGAAGAGGATACGGGAGACGGTGGCGTAGAGGAGGACGGTGAGGCCGCGGGGGCGGGCGTGGCGGAGGAAGTCGGCGGCGGTGTGGCGCTGGCCGGAGTTGTCGAAGATGGTGCCGCCGATCTTGGTGCCGGTGACGTGGTCGAAGGTGAAGCCGTTGTCGGGCGTGACGCCGACCTCGAGCAGCGCGTCGCGGAGCGCCGCCTGCCACGGCGGCACGTCGGGGCGGAACACCAGCGAGCGCTCCACCCACCGGTACGACGAGTTCACCAGCCGCGCGTCCCACCCGGAGGCGCGCACGTACTCGTTGCTCGCCCGCGTGTAGAACCCGGCGTTGAGGCAGCTCCCGCCGCCGAGCACCCGCGCCCGGGCGTTCACCACGCCGTCCTCCGAGATGAACCGCTGCGCCGGCGACGCCGGCGACGTGTCGGCCAGCGCGTCCGTGAAGTGCTGCTCGCTCGACATGTTGGCGTACGGCAGGCCGCCGCGCTCCAGCAGCAGCACGCGCGAGTGCTCCGACAGCGTCGCCGCCAGCGGGCACCCCGCCGTGCCGCCGCCGATGACGATGTAGTTGTAGCTCGACACCAGCGGCGCGTCCTGCGCGTGCCGCACGAACCGCAGGTTCTCCAGTTGCTCTGCACAACGCCATCGCACGCCATGAACACGACGACGACGCAACACGCATCAACGCAAAGATACAACGCAACGTTTACGCACCTTGCTCTTCCGAGAGCGCGGCGAGGCAGAGCGAGAGGAGCACGGCGGCGGCGGCGGCAAGCACCGGCGCCGACGAGCTCGCGCGGCCAAGTGCTGCCATTTTCGCCGGGCAAATTCGCTAACTTTCACATTCCCCTGGGACGAAACGTTCGGTCTGTTTATATATCCGGAGTTAGCTCAATGGTAGATCAAGAGTAGATGTCTTGAATAATCTTGCAGATTGCTTTGCACTGCAAAGAAGATCTTCGAGCAGCTTTGTAAATTGTGGAGCCCTGAGAAGAATATAACATGCATGCAGAAGTGATGAGCTGATGAAACATTGATCAATGATCTGATGTGGTTGTGAGCAAGCAAGCAGGAGAGTTTACTTGCCAATCTTGCGATTGTTTCGAACGTGCTTTGATATTTTTGCCATTTTAAAATCATAATTTAGTCGTTGCTGAGTTATTTTTCTGTTACGAGACAGTCGGGGCAGGCTGGATTTCAATGGTTTCTTCTTGATTTATTAAGTCGTAAAAGAAGCGTAATTTTAATGAGTTGGGTCAGCTCTTGGGCAAGATTATGACGGTGCTTACCATGTATGCATCTCAACTAAATCTGATAAAGCCCCATTGAAACGGTCCATTTGTACAAAAAAATATTAAAATATTAGGTGATTTAATTTTAGAGTAAATTTTACTATAGACGAACTTTTATTAGCGATGTTTATCAATGTTCTCACTTTATACCGGTTATTATTCTTACCCATCCTCAACTCTTTTATCCATATATAACTTGTCATATACCGATGAATGGTTTTACATATATATGTGAGAGTTTATTGATGAGTAGGAGCCAATGTAATCGAGATTGTTCATGCTCGAGAAGAGAGATGGGTGGTATGTGGTCCAAAGTGAAGCATCTGTAACAAAAGGTGGTCCAAATGAATTTGCTCTTAACTTTAAATTAACTTCTTGGCCCATTGCAGTTGTATTGCCCAATGGTAAAGTTGTAAGTTTTAAGACGGTTGGTTTCTTTTTTTGTGTTTTACTCCTCCTCCTTCTTTCTTCGTCTTCGGATTGCTATACGCCAGTCTAGTAAAAAAAATATCCATTTCCCTAAACCACATTCGATTGAAAATTAAGAGGAAAATCTTACAAATATCTAACCTTTATATCTACCTCACAATTTCTGCTCTCTGCCTCTCCAACAATGTTGATTATGTCCAGAGACATTGACAGTGGTCTGACCAGTTAGAGAGAGCATAGGTTCCTCCGCTTAGAGTGAGGCTAAGGAGATAGCGGCCTGATGGTGGACGGTGGCATTGGGAAGGCAACGAGATGACAGTGACGCCGTCGTAGCTACGAGGACAATGGATAGTGGTTATGGCGAGAGAATCCCGATCATGTAATTAGGTGATGGTGAGTTGCTCGAGACGGAAGATGAGAATAGGGTCAGGCACCTCGCTAGATTGGTTAGGTGGTGGTGGTCATGAATTCAGCGACAAGACCATTAGAGACGAGGAAGACAACAGCGTAAGGACATAAGAAATGGTGATGGCACATGAGAAGCCATCTCAAGGAGGATGATGGCAATAGGGATGGCGATGGAGGTGCTTGTCGGCGAGCATCACCAGCGTTGAGGGAGATGCCATTGAGGCTAAATGGTGGTGGTGCAGAGGGCATGATTGGTTCAGCGTAGCACAGGGTGAGGTTAGGAGGAGCGATGTGGAAGTGGTGGCTAGGGCTTGACTATTTGTTTGTATTGGAGGGTGGAGATAAAATGTAGATTTTAGATGACAGATCTTGCGATTGAGAATTTGAAAAATCTGGTGGGGGATTTTCTTACTAATATTACTTGGGGTTATTTGGTTAGTTGCTTCACTTTGTAATGCCACATTTTGATTATGGCGTAGTTTTCTAGGTAAATGTTTGCTTCGCCCCCACACCTTTTTAGCCTTAGGACATAGTATATGTTATACTACTACCTCCGTTTCAAAATATATTTTAGTCCAATTTATAGTATTGGGCTGAGTTTAGTGTCATAGAAAATAGGGGGAGAATTTACTATTTGCAACTACCAAAATGATAGCACTCAAATACCACTCTCCTAAATTTTCATTCCCAAATGCCATCCGAACGCACATGTCAGCCTCACTTTTCATTCAAACATAAGTGGTGAGGTCCGGGTGACATTTAGGAATGAATATTTGGGAGAGTGGCATTTGAGCACTAGTATTTTGGTAGAGTGACAAATGGTAAATTCTTCAATTGAAAGCTTAACTATATTACACTTAACTATTTCTTAGCCGCACTTTTATCAACACGCCACAATTACGGCAAGCTTGCTTACGCATCTAACAAACATCAGTCTCAGTTTTTTCTTTTACCAACCACTGCATCAGTTCACTTCAGGTAACCAACTGACAACTAGCCTCTAGTATAACGGAATGAACAAAGCACACACACACCAGGCAAGGTTGCCTGCCTAACTACTACCACTACACTACTAGCCACTTACTAGCCAGTAGCCACTCGCAGCGTCCTCTGTTCCAGTACGTGTGGTTCTGGTTCATCATCGTCAAACGAAGCAAACGACGACGAAACAAACTCCCGGATACGGCGCCCTTCTTTGGTCAGAATCTTTCAAACTTCAAAGCAAGAAAAAACACAAACAAACAAGAACCATCTCTGCATTCCGCCATACATTCGCGTCGATCGGTGTCCACTGTACAGGTTGATCGATCTCTCGATCGATCAGAGATAGATCAACGCGTTGATCGATCAGCAAGTTCAGTTCAGTTGCGGCGGCCGGGGCGCGGCGTGATCTTGATGACGAGGCCGGGGAAGACGTCGTCGGGGTCGTGGACGTGCGGGTTCTGCTCCAGGATGTACGGGTCGCCGCACCTGTCGCTGATGCTGTGCAGCGTCTCCCCTTCCTCCACCACGTATATCTCCTCGCACGGCCGCGCCGCCGCCAGCCGCGCCCCGCGCACCACCACCACCTCCTCCTCCTTCTCCACCGACCCCACCAGCAGCAGCGCCACCACGCCCAGCGCCAAGCACCACGCCACCGCCTCCGCCGCCGCCCTCCTCCTCCTCCTACTCTCTCCCGCCATTGCCATGCAGCTAGTTGTTCTTGCCTCTTCTCTGCTTTGGTTTTGGTTGGTGCTTGAGTAGCCGGGTAGAGAGTAGGGGTGGTTTATATAGGGTGAGACATGGAAGCAGGTGAGATTCAGAGAGATGGCTCCGGTGTTAGCACTTGGCATGGGGGAGAGGATCAACTGGAGAAATGGATGCTGATGTGTTGCTGTGTGCTATAAGTGCTCACTGATGAGTGCTGAGGCCTGACAGAAATTGTATTTTTTTTCTTCTTTGACATTTTTAAAACCTGATGAATAGTTGATGATTTCTGGTGCAGAGAATTGATTGGTGAGTTATGGGTTCAGCGTATCTGTTGCTGCCATCTTGTTATATACTACTAGAAGTATCTTAATTTTTATACGTACAGGTGTATTCAGGAATCAGGATAGTATCTTTCATCGGTTCAAATTATCCAGAAAAAGTATCTATCATGGTCCACAAGTAAACATATGCATCATTTGACATACACAGGACAAGGGCATAAAAACATGGCATTAGGTAATTGAATTACCTGGCTCACGTGCAATAATCCGCATTTGTGATCTGGTGATTACCTTTACCTTTGGAAAGATCTTTAAACGTGTAACAGCGGAAGACAGAGCAGCAGCAGTACACTGCACCAGTACAGACACCTCACAACGACAACCGATTCAACGAAGCGCACACATGCTCCCGATTGGTTGCGAGTGCGTCGACGGAAAGCGCCGCAACGCGCACACACACAGACGCAACAGCAACGCAATCACGCAACGTGATTCCATGTCATCCAAACATTCGTGAACCTAAACTCGTTGTCGTCGAGGAGAAAAAGCCCTTGAAGATGGTAGTTTATCTCAACAGGCAGGAGCAGAATTGGCACGATCGATGCCCAAAAAGTCCTACAAAGCAGCTTCTTTTTTGTGAGCTGGTGCTGTCCTTTGTGGCCATGGAAACAAGGGCGACGTAGTGGTGTGATTTTGTTATTGCTCACGGTCACTAGCCCGCCTTCTAAATCTTCGCGTTTGGGATCATGTGAACATCCGTGAGCTGGACGACGAACTAGTTTACTGCCACTTTTGTACCCATCGGACGAAAAAATTACTACAATTGGCAGTAAGTTGTTGCCTCCGTCTCAGCTCCAAACCCAGATAATTCTGAAAAACACCTAATTAGCAATTTTCTCTGAAAAGCTTGCTTTTTGATTCATTTTATAGATTTCATAACTATAATTTTCTATATTTAAAATGAAAAACTAAATCATTGAAAGAGTTTCTGATTCTGAAAAAAAAATTACAGCTGCCTGAAGCTCCCAGGCCTAAACTCCAAGCAGCACGGTGCGCCCGTCAGATCGCCAGTAAAATCCTGTGACGCCGTGCAGCGCACATGTACTACACGAGTTGTACTGTACTGTACCGACATGCGCGCGGCCGCGCCACGTACCGAGTTCCCGGCTCGATTCGCACATCCGCCCGCCTGCCACCTGCGTCAACGACACGGCCACCCGCCCACCTGCAGTCGGGCAGGTGTCGCGCGCCCGCCCGCGCGCGCCCTTCCACGTACGTACGCGTGGCAGTGCAACGATCACGTCTCGTCTTTCCGCTTGATTTGGACCGAGGCACCGAGGCCCCCCTCGCGCATGCCATATCTCGTCTCGCGTCGGCGACCTCCGATCCACCGAGCGCGCGCGCGCGCATGCGCCCGCATGGGCGGGGAGTGGCACGCCATGGCACGGGTGCGCGACAACGACGACGACGACCCCGGGGCGGCGGCCGGCAAAGTCGTTTCATCCATGCATGCGGATGATGGAATGTATCGATCGATATTTGCGCTTTTGATCTGCACGATCGATGGAGGAGTACGTGCGTGCGTAGAGCAGATAAATAACAGACTATAAACCAACTATAAACACATTTTGATTTCGAGTAAATAAAAAAAAAAAGAAGAGCAGCGGGCTATATATTTATAGTCAGCTGTAGCACGAATTCTAAGATACAAGTGCGTATAACATGTGAGATTAGATATTAATTGTGTAGAATATGTTTATAGGTAAATATTATATAAATTGACTATTAAGTTAATTATAAATGATTTAAAGTCAGCAGTTGGCTATACTATTAAACTCGTACGCACGCAACGCATATGCTTGGGCGGCTTTCGGAATTCGGAAATCGGAATCGCTTTTGCACTTTTTTGCCAGTGTATGAACGTTCCGCGCGCGGGTGATCGATAGATGTTGCTGTCGTGCACCATTTGCTCTCCATGCAGCGTGAAAATGGAAAGGAAAGGATGGGGGAGGGTGATGACTGATGAGAGGGGGGAGATAGTGGGTTAGGCCGGAGGCACGTACAACGCCTATGTATGATTCTTTTAATTATGTCATATATGATATCTTTTGTCATTTGTCACCTTTTGTATCATATCATACAACGCATGGTCGATTGTTAGTCAGGGTGTATGTATCCCTCTCTGTCTTCCTATATCTTCCTTTTCGCGAATGGGAAATTTCTGATGAGAAAAGGGAAGAGGTATGGTTTGGTGTGTAATGTTTGCTGACACCGTTGACATAGTGACGGTATGGTACAGCACGGAGCTTAAAACGCAATTTATTCACCATAGTACATGGCCTACAATAATTTCGACTTATATAAAAATGTCATTATATATCTAAATATCATTCAACGAAAGGTCATTATCTAAAAAAGATCTTTCAACGAAAAATGGAGTAAAAAAATTTAGACGGAATATGGAGTAAAAAAAGTACACTAGGAAAGTTAATTACAAAACCATATTGGTGTTAATTAGAATATAATCTCTCTCTGTCCCAAAATAAGTGTAGTTTTACATTATTCATGTGTAATATTTGACCATTAATCTTATTTAAAATTTTTTATTAGTATTATTTTTGTTGTTGTTAGATGATAAAACATGAATGGTACTTTATGTGATTAATTTTTTTTATTTTTTTAATAAGACGGACGATCAAATGTTGGACATGGATACCCACGCCTACATTTTTTTAAGGATGAATGTAGTAACTATAATATAATTACAATATAGGTACATTGTACCTTTAATATAAGTCAAGATAAACAATCAACACGTCTGGTTGCTCAGTTGGTAAGCCTTCTCTTTGAAACACACTTTACTCTTTTTCTTCTTAGAGGCAGTAGCATATGGATCTCAAACACATTGTGACATTTTTTTAATAAAAAAACAGTAAACTGCACGACCAAGCCCTAGACTTGCTCACTCGTATTATATAGGTCCTAAACTCTTCAAATACATTTCTACATCATGAACTTGGTAATTAAAATGTGACATTAGATCCTAAGTTGCCACGGCACCTGCGGGATCTTATGTGGTGACATGATCATGACATGCCACATGGCCATTGCCTCTTTCTCCTTTTTTTCCTTTTTCTTCCTCTTTCTTCCGTTCTTTCATTCATGTTTCATATATGGTGGAAAAGAAAAAGATGAAAAAAAGGAAAAGGTAGAGAAGAAAAAAAATAAAAAGGAAAATTTGTTATTGTAATGTTCATGTGGCATGTCACGTAGGATCCCTGAGATATTGTTGTAATTATAGATTAGAATGACACACTTTAATATTTTCGAATATTAAAAAAAATACTTTAAGAGTTAAGGATCTGAGTAACATGGATGAATAGATTTATGGATCAACCATGTAATTTACTCGTAAAATAATATAGGGGTAGAATTATAGCGAATCCGTTTGACTTTATAGATAGCAACATACTCCATCAGTCTCGTAAAAATCAATTTAGGATTAAACAAGATATATCTTTTTACTTTTTATACTAGGATATGCCCTATGTTGGTTTCTATGAGGCGGAGTACGTACACCGTTCCGCTGGCCGGTAGGCAAAACGCGCGTGACACAAGCAAGTGGTACTCTAACTTTCTGTACTGGCAACGGGTATGGTTTGGGCCAGCGGTCAGCCTAGTGTGTGATCGTGCTGGGCTTGTAGCGTTTAACATTTCATTCAGGGCCAGGTTGGCAAACTACAATGACCCGGAGGCCCACATGAACACAACGGAGGGGGCGTATCAGAGAAGAAGGCCCGAGACACACCATTTATTTTGGGTGGGCTGCATCAGGCATTCATCAGAATTGCAGCCTCTAAAAACAAGAATTCCAAGTGAATAGCACAATATCTTCTTCTCGAACAGAAAAGTGAATTATATATTGTGCCTTCTCAACCGTTTCCCTGTGACGACGTACTAAAACCAAATGGAAATGTCAAGTGCAATAATTAGGGACTATACAGTACGGAGACACGCATACGGCTTCCAAAAAACTTCCAAACTCTTAAGTCAGAGAGCTGACAAATTTGCCTTCGGGACCCATTGATCACTAGTGAGCATTAAATTTCATTTCTATAACAATAGTATCTTGTAATTTTTTCAATTGATCCCTCAAGTACTCCTCCACTACTAACTACTTACTAAGGTGCATTAGACAATCGCGACAAAACATTCCTTTAATCAACTTTCCCTTTCTTTCTCAACATAGTTAATGTTATCAAGTTCGAATGCTAAAACTACCAATGATGCATCTTTACTGGAAAAATTTAGATAAAACTCTAGAATAAAAGGTGACCTGATGGGTCTGCTGACGTTGATCTGTTACATGAACATAAACTTATCCAATTATCTCAGTTCAATGTCAGCAATTAAGTGACACATGACCCAATCATTTTCATCAACCGATCTACCACCACTACTACTACCACCTTCGCAATAACGGCAATGACACCCCGGCTAGATCGATCGGACGGCGGGCGACAACTTGGTGGTGCACATAGGGCGCAACAGTCGCCGTCCGATCTGATATATAGGTAACCAGTGTCAAAACTTTTGGCTAAAGTAGCAGTAGTAGTAGATCATGGCCAATGGGGCCAATTGCCAACCAATCTGATGATTCTGTACTTTGGTAGTCTTGGCTCCTTCTATATTTTTAAGAGAGAGATGAAATGGATGTTTCGCGGCTATTCTGTGAGTTCTAAAATTCAATGAGGGGGAGGGGGGATTCTACACGATTGAGATAGAGATGGGAAATGGATGTTTAGCATCTATTCCTTTGAGTTCTAGAAGCATGTATTTTTGAACTGATGTTTAGGATTAACTTTTCTTTATCTTACAAATGTACTATGAGCCTTCATTGGCTTGAATGTTGTATCATAAAGTACAAACCATGAACTCAGCGTACTATCATCAATCAATAATGAACCTGGCTGATTTCTCAGCTTGCCAATAACCCATTGAATTATTGAGAATGGTTGAATATAGTGTTTCGTCAACAAATACGCTGTCCTAGTTAGGCTTGCCTAAATTCTCTACATTTTCTAGCCATCCTATCCTGGTTGTCTGCCCTATGAAACCACTCTCTACAGTATTGGATTCTTCACAAGAACAGGCTTGGGTCAAGAACAGACTCGATAGAAATCATAATTTTCAAGTCAAAAAAGAATAGTAAAATTCATAAAACCACATATTCTCTAGCAGAACTACTACGCAACTACAGATTTAACATAAATTTATCATGCAATTACATATTTTTATAGAGGAATATGACAAATTTGCCAATTATGACAAAACAACATAAGTTAGAGTTTAGATTCTTTAACACTATGGTTTTGCTGAACCTAATAAACAATATAGGTTTGTGATAAATTTTTTTATTAAATATGTAGTTTTACAGTACTATGTAGTTCTATAAAAAAAGTTGAAAACTAAACATATAGTTCTGCGATACACCACTTAAGATGTAGTTTTGCCTGTCGCAATAGTTTGGCTAAAATACATGTACTTTTACATAATTTACCCAAAACAAAAAATTAAGTGTAGTACTACAACCGTACAAGCGAATGATCCAATTCAAGCAAATTTGGGGTGCTTTTCTGCTTGTTTCCCCCCAACTCTCCAGTCTCCACACAAAATAATGCCCCTGATCGTTTTGTTTATCTTTAGGCCTTTTAGCAGCTCACCCTCCTCACCTCCCACGAGCCTCCTCGCGGCGCACAAAAACAAACCCAGACACACAAACAGGCGCACACATCCCCATAGCCCCCAAAAACCAAAAAAAAGAGGAGCAAAAAAAGAAGAGAAGAAGAGAAAAAAAAAATCCCACGCCGCGTTGGCTCGCGATCCCCTCCTCCCCCCTCCCCTGTCGATTTGCTCCCCGGTGGTGGCCGCCCACGACGAACCCCCGCGCCGCGCGCGATTCGATCGCTCCTTCCGGATTCTGCTCCCGGACTCGGATCTCCTCCTCCTCGTCGAGCTCCTCCCGCCACTGCCCGTGTAGGTCTACCTGAGTTTGGGGGGCGGAGGGGGGGAGGGGAGGGGGAGGTGATGGGGATTGGCCGGGCGCGCTGGGTGGCGCTGCTTGTCGGCCTCGCGGCAGCGGCCGTGGTGGCGACGTTGGGTGCGTCCGAGGGCGACGCCGATCCGCTCTACAGGTATGTAGGGCTCGTGACTCCGTGGATTCTTTGTCCAGTGTTGCGACATCTCTTCAAAGATTTGGTGATTTGGCGAGGCTTGTGGGGGTGTGTGTGTGTTTTACGTTTGGTTCGAGGAGCTGATTGCGTGTGCAATGGAATCAGCGAGGGTGTGTGGCGGTAGTCGTTCTTAGGCATTTGCTCGAACACCTGGTGCTCGTTGGCTGTAGAGCGCAAGATTTGGTTTGGCCTCAAAGCATGATTCGCCCCCCTGAATACTGGTATTTTGGTCATTGATTTCTTATGAAGAGATTGCACCAAGGAAGCTAAACTTTTTAGAAGTAACTCCCAATGTGTGTGTGCTCTTTTGATTATCTAACCTATATCCATGATCATGCGTGAGAAACAAAGCTTTGTAGGGTATTTCATGACCAAAGCTGGGAGATGTGACCTCCTGATGAAGTCCTGTGATTTATACATACAACCTTAGTATTTGAATCCGTACATAAAAAAACTGTTTAGTTCTCTGTTCTATAAACATGTTGGGATGTTGAAGGTTGAACTGATGAGCAATGACAAGCTAACTGCCTGATTTGTCCCCAACTTGTACAGAGCCTGTGTTGACGAATGCGAAAAGACGGGTTCCCTCCGAGAGACCTCCGTGAGGCACTGCCAAGTTCCAACTGATGACCATCCTGCTGATAAATCATGGTACGCACATGAACCATTGTACTTGCAGTGGAAAGAATGGAACTGCAAGAGTGAATGCAGATACCACTGTATGATGGAGAGGGAAAGTGAAAGGGAGCAACTTGGATTAGGGTCAGTTAAGTATCATGGCAAATGGCCTATGAAGCGTGCATCTGTGTTTCAGGTAATCAATCAATCATGTACTAATTAATTGCTTAGCTTTTTTATAAACTTGATCTGTCTAGGCATTCCTTTTTCAGTTCTACCTTGTGTCCTTCACCTATCACTAATTGCTTTTTTTTTTCCCTTCTTGCAGGAGCCTATTTCTGCTGCTCTTTCCGCGCTCTCTCTCCTTGTACAATTTAATGGGTGGCTATCTTTTTTCCTCCTGCTTTCTTACAAGCTGCCTCTTAGGCCTGAAACTCAAATGACATACTATGAATACACTGGCCTATGGCACATTTATGGTCTTCTGGCCATGAATGCATGGTTTTGGCGTGCCATCTATCACAGTTGGTAAGCCCAATACATTGATGAAAAGTATGATTCCAGTATATGTGTTTGATCATAATTAGTTGAACTTGATTCTTCCATTGCTTGCAGTGATACAGTTTGGACAGAAAAGTTGTATTATTCATCATTTGCTGCTTTTATTGGGTACTCCCTTATCTTGGCAATATTGCGAACTCTAAATCTGAAGGATGAAGCTTCCAGAGTGATGGTGGCAGCTCCAATTCTGGCATTCACAACAACTCATATTTTGTATCTCAATTTCTATGAACTTGATAAAGGTAAATTTTAGCTGGACATGATATTGAACTTTTGAAACCATTTTACTTATTATAGGTTTTTCATGATGAATGCATCATTCCTGAGTCATGACTTCCTGCAGATAATTGAAATACTGTCTTGCCAATCGATCTGTATATTTTGTAGTAGTGACTAGTATTGCTTGTAAAACTTAAGCAGTAGTGAAGTTCTGAGTAGGTATCATGTTGCTCTATTTAAACCTGTTACTGTACTAATGTCGAACCTGCACTCTACATTTCTACACTCAGATTATGTAATAAACTATTGAGGATCTACCTAACTGTTAGAAAATATTTGTGTGTCAATATTTCAGTAGGTATGTGTTAAAATGATATTGCGTAACCTTTTAGAAAGTTTACATCTATGTATGCTGATGGTTCCTTTTTTTTTTCTTTTCTTTTGCAGGCCTAAACACAAAGGTTTGCACTGCTGCTAGCCTTGCTCAGTTCCTCCTATGGGCAGTATGGGCTGTCATGACAAAACATCCTTCATGTTTTAAGATCTTGTTTGTCATTATTGGAAACGTATTCTCAATAGTCTTGGAAACCTATGACATACCACCACGTTGGGGATATGTTGATGGCCGTGTATTTTGTGTTGCTATTTCTATTCCCCTCACATATCTCTGGTGGAAATTTGCCAAGGAAGACGCTGAGATGCGCACTTCAACAATCATCAAGAAAACAAGGTAGTGTTCAGCACAAGTGAATAGCACAAGGATTTGAGCCTATGTGAAATCTTATGCTCGAGATTCAGTCTTACCTTGTAAAAATTTGATCGTTCATGTTCTTTCTAGGCAGCTTGTGAATTATGTTTTTTTCCATCCCTTTTTGCCTCAGCTCAGAGGTTTAGGGTTAATGCTTAGGGTGTGACTAGTCACTTTATATTCATTTTCTTGTAATCCCGACAGTGTAACACGGTATGCTTGTAGCTGTGGTAATGTAACAGAGGAACGTAGATTCGAAGCTTTCTGAATGTATCATTGTGATCTGTGGCATAATAATAATTCTGGTTCATGAAAGCATGTGATGCTTGTGCTTTGTTGGTCCCTACTTTGCTTTTTTCTCTTTTTCCTTGGGGATGTTGTTCATATCTCTGTCACCCAAGAGAACATTTCATGAATGCCTTTTCCCCTTTACACCCGACACGATGAAGACTGCTGAAAAGAGAATTTCGTTACCCGGGTTAAGTGCAGTCTAATTGGCCTTAGGTTGATGACCTGTAGAGTGTACATTTACATCCAAACAGAACAGTAATCTTCTTGTTTCCATTGCCACTCTGACAAAACTATATACAGATGCATCTGCTTTATTCCACTGCCCCTAACTCACTACCCCCCTATATCAACCTTCACTGAATCTGTTCTATCTCACGTTTACATTACACTCGATTTGACAACTTTGACATCCAAACAAAGAACTACTTCGGCAACGCAATCAGGTCACTCACCAGCTCGTGCAACAGCTCGTCCATCGCCATGGCCGCCACCACCACGCCGGCCTCGCGCTCCTCCTCGCCGGCGTGCATCCACCGCCGGCTCCGCTCCATCTCCGCCATGACATCCTCGCCGTGGTACAGCACGTCGTTCAACGTCCACGGTGTTCCCGTGCCCTCAAGCCAGGCCTTGGCAAGTCTCATCGTTTCGCCGTTCTCTCGCCGTCTCCTCTCTCGTAACAGACTGGTCGGTGCATGCAACTCAATATTTCTGGAGCTGCACTTCGCCTCGACGAAGAAGTCGAGGAGGAGCCTCTCGGTGACGTCATCCACCACGCCGACCGACACGGTGTCCGCCAGTAGGTCTAGGAGGCTGTCCTCGTCGTCGTCGGGATCTTTTTGGGAGACGCCGTCGTTCCGATGATCGTCGTGTCGTGGCGGCGCCGCCGCTACGTCGTCGGTAATGCACTGGTGCTGTACTGGGACGATGCCGGCAAGGCGGTCGGACTCCGAGGCGGCGAAGCGTGCCTCGAGATCCACGCCGCTGAGCTCCGCCATGCTCCCGAGCCGTCGGATCTTGGGCTGCAGTTGCATCTTTCTCCCTGATCCACGGTAAACGGTAAAAATATACTAATGAGTTATACTTCAAGTAAGTCGTAGGAGGCTAGAAGCAGCAAGTACTTGTTGACCCCATACAATTTTTAATATAGAGTTTGTATATACAAATATAAAAAGGTAAAAGGGATAGAGTTACTAGTAGCTAGTAACTTTACTTAAGCATAGAGTTCTTTTACATGGCTTAGGGATAGAGTTTAGTAGCAGAAATTATTTATTTTGAGAACTATTAGAAAGTATTTAAAACCTCATTTCAAAAAGAAAGAAAGTGTTTAAAACATTTAGGGCTTGTTCGGATCGTAGGATAGGAATTCAGCTCACATGGAAAATAGATGATCGAAAACATAGAAATACAGGAGATAGAATCGTTCGGAGTAAAAGATTATGATGTGACATGCACTCTATTTATTAGGAATTTTTTCAAGAAATCTCACCTCACCTCATACTAAGAATCTTATGAAATTAGCTTGTAAGATTACAATCCTTAGGAATTTTGTGGGATCCATTCTTATGAAATGAATGATGCATATAGAAAAAAAATCCAAGGAATTTAATTCCTACAATCATCTTATGAAAAACCTCTAAATCGAATGAGCCCTTAGTGAATAGTATTTCCCAAAAATAATGTGGAAACCCTATAATCCTAACAAGCCCTTAATTAACCAATCCCAAATCCAGTAAATTTCGAGAGTCAAATATGCTCAATCAACCAAGATAAAAAAAAAAGCTGAGAAAACCACTGGCCTAGTATGTGCCTTTTGTGGCCATCTCCGACAGTCACTGGTCGGGTGGGCCCAGTAGGATCTTTACACGATCCGGGATTTCCGCCTTTCCCGGGGGCCCGTATGAACAGTACAAAAATCGGAACATCTTCTTTTGTCCATGCCCCGTTTCGTGTCCGAGCAAGAGACAGAAACAGAGCAGATTCCGGTTCGGCACTAGCACTAGGCGACGAACACCTCGGACCCGTCCCGACCCATCTCATCTGAAGATTTGACACCATTGTGTAGACTACACAACACTACTATCACACAGTTAACTCGACACGTTATGCATTTTATAGTACGTAATTGTCCTTTGGTTTTAGGATAAACTTTGGTTTGTGACAGATTCTTCAGAAAAAGGATGAGTGTACGTGTTCAGTTCAATCAGTTTGCTTACTCTGGAGCTGGGCGAGGCTGTCGCTGAAAGAGAACGAGCACGCGCCGGCGGCGACCCTCTCGTCCTCGTCGACGGCGGCGGCGTCGTCGTCGTCTTCGTCGAAGGGGAAGTCCATGACGCCCACCGGACTGAGCTGCTCCTTGTCGTCAGCCTCCTCCTCCTCATCCTCCTCCTTGGATCCCCTCTTCATCACCTGCATCACACCGTACACCAGCAATCATCCACCAATTTTGTCTCAACCACACAACCCCATTTTGTCATCTCGTCCATTTCTAATCCACGACCTTTCGCCACGGCAGCGTCAGTCCAAGCGACGCGTCTGTAGCGGCGTACGGCACGACACATCGTCCGGCTTTCCCGGACGTCGGCTATAGTGCTAAGCTAACTTGTCGTTTCAGCGATAACGATGCTACTATCAGCATCACCGCTGAAACGACGAGTTGGTTTAATTTTAGTTGGGGCATTAAACCATGTGGCCGTCGTGTGCACATGCAGAGAGCGGAAGCTACGCGAGGTGAGGGTAGAGCGTGCCATGCACAGGACACTGGCCCCGCTGCATCATGCTTCCGGACAAGCCCGCACTAACTGTGCAACGGCCCGCTTTGCATTTACGCTTTGCAACCACTGCCCCTTCTGGTCCACTGAGCCACAGAGCTACTGCTCATGCATGCACAGCACCAGCGAGCCAACCACACCACAGAGGCCTCTAATCTCTACGAATAATTAATTAGTGGTATCATCTGCAATGCTACTTCTATCCTTGCTGATCAATGGCCGTAAAATCAGTAGCCAGGTACAACCCTACTGATTGATCGATCAATGCATGGATGGACAGGTCATTTCGACCGATCTCGATCGATCAATCACCACAATTGGAGCAGCAGCTAGCACAGGGCAGTAGTAGTACTACGTATTATCGCACATGGTACACGAATTACTACTGTACTACTCTACACCCTGTGTACATAGGTCCATGTTTGGCTGTATACGCTCATCAATGCAGGAGTCAGTAGCTAGGGCTCCCCTTTGGATACTCGTAACATGAACAAGTCAGGAGATTATCCGAACAATCGAGCAATCCATGTGTTGGTGAATAATGGATCGCTGCTACCGAATGAATGTGCTTCGGTTGTGGCATTTAATCGCCGTGGGTGGGGTCTCCGCTTCGATCGTTAATTGGTGGCTAATCCCACTTCGCCCTGGAGTTTACGCAAATTTTGGGGCACTAATGCAACTAAACCCAAGCTACCAGCAGCTGAATTAACGCCCAATTATTGATTCCTCATCAAGGTTAGTGAGTGAGTGAGTGAGTGATTGAGTAGGAGAGAAGTGAGGTTGATGGAATGGTTGATTACCTCGTGGTCGGCTCCGGTGGTGGAGGGCTCGCCGGCGGCGTGGAGGCTGTCGTCGGAGCTGGCTGACGAGATTTCTGAGTAGTCGGAGTGGGAGCGCGACTTCCTCCCGCCTGTGGAATTGCTGGACTCGGACGTCTCGGAGTCGGAGCTGGAGCTGCAGCAGCTGGCCACGGCGGGGGCGGTGGAGCTCGCCGTCGCCGGCGGCGCCGCGGCGGCGGCGGCGGCTTCCTCGTCTTCTTCCTCGCGCCGCCTCCAGAAGCCTCCCCTGAGCCGCCGGGACAGGCTCTTCGAGAGGCTGGACAGCTTGGGCCGCCGCATTGCGGACGACGACCGGTCGGCGACGAGGCGGTGCCGCATTGGCGGCGCCGCCGCCTCAGCCGCGCCGCCGGCGACGCAGAGGCGGCGAGGGTAGCAGCGGAAGCCAGCGGCGCTGCAGGACTCGCAGTCCAGCTCCAGGAGGTCCTTGAGCCTCAGCGGCTTACTCCCTCCCGCCATTGCCGCCATCCCAGACTCGGATCCGATGACAGAACGAGCAATGCAATGCAATGCAACGCAGAGACGGAGACGCGAGAGGTAGCAAGCGCGCGGTAGCTTCTCCGGGCGAGTAAAGAAATGTGCGTGGGGTTTTTGATGTTTTTGGAGCTTGTTTGGATCGACGCGAGAGCACGTACAGGTGAGCTGCGGGTTGTCGGTTGGGAGATGCAGCGAGCAGCGGGCAGCGACGGTGGTGGCGGTGGGCGGAGCGGCTGAGCTGGGGAGAGTGGGAGAAGGAGGAGGAGAGAGATCGCCTGCTAAATACACGCTCGGCTCAGCGCGGCGGATTTGGTTTGCCCCGAGGCCGAGGTTATCGTGGCGTTTCTACCTGCTACTAGTACTCACTCCATGGGAGGCGCGGTGGCTACGATGTAGGAGTACGAGCTATAGGAGTTTTTATGGTTTGGTCGCTGCCTAGCTTTGTGACCAAACGGGAGTAGGAGTAGCTTGGAATGACGAAACCGGAGTGAGCTTTGTGACCAAATTAAAGCAGTAATCCCTCAGTTTCATATTATAATAAGAGCCCCTTTGATTCGAGGATAGGAAAAATACAAGACGTGAAATAGTATGTTTCTCAAATCCTACAGGAATCAACAGGAAAGATAATAGGAGCTATTTGATCGTGCTATGAGAAAAACAAAGGAAAGTTCACGCTATTTTTTCTATGAAATGTGAAGCATATGAATACAATCCTATAGAACTTTTGTTTCTTTTCTATGAATCAAAGCAACATGTAGGAAACAAATCTATAGGAATTTGAATCCTATAAAAATCGTTTGCCAATTATATGAATCAAAGGTTCCTAAATCGTTTTGATTTTTTGTTAAACTTTTTTGGTTTGATCAAGTTTATTGAAATATATAATAACATTTTTACACAAAATAAATATATTATCAAAATATACTTAGTGTTATATTAACTAATTCAATATTATATATGTTGCTAATTTTTTTATAAATTTAGTTAAACATAAACAATATTTTTTTTAAAAAATAAAACAACTTGTAATACGAAATGACAGGGGCAGTAGCTTGGAATTACTAATCCAATAGAGTAGGTTGGCACTGTCTGTAGTACTAGTACTCGAGGGAACTGGATAGGCGGTCAATGCGTGTAATAATAAGGACCGTTCCGTGTCTCTACTCGTACACGAGTGTTTGCTGGGTGAAAACTGATGTGCACGAACACATGCTGGTAAGAAGTTAATAAGATCGATCCGACGACCGAACAAGGTTGAATTCCGTAAGAAAAACAGAGAGATCGAAAGCGATCACTTGGTGATGCGTACTAGTAGTAGTAGTAACGTAAATACTCGATCGGTACAATTTCTCAGTCAAAAGAATACTTCCTCTATCTCTTAATATAAGAGATTTTTAACATTTTACTTGTTTGACCACTCATCTTATTAAAATTTTTTTTATAAATATAAAAAACAAAAAGTTATGTATAAAGTATTTTGAATAATAAAGGAAGTTACAAATAAAATAGATAATAATTTTATTTTTTTTAAAATAAAACGAATAGTCAAACAGTACAACAAAATAAAAAAAATCTCTAGAGGGCGGATACAGTATAAAAGAAGTAGTCGGTACAATGCAGTGGTTGTACTGTACGCTACTCTGTTTCTCTAGGACTGACCACGTAAGATGTGAAAGGCTCCCCTGTTTCTGTCGCAACCAGGGTGGTGTCCCGTGTCTGGGTGATCGCGGCGTGAACTCGTGTGGCCTTCGCCAAATTACAGCAGCAGCGGCGGCGGTAAAACTCGGCAGAAACGACGACGGATCGGATCGGTGAATTTGTTTGGGGGCCTTGGACCGGTGACCCGGTCCCGACTCGTACCACGCAGTACCGGATTCGCGGCGAGGCGAGCCTCGGAGCAGGGGCCAGTAGGGGCGCGTGCAGCCAGCGTCCGCGGCGCCATTACGCCGGCGACGTGGCGCGCGTCCCATCGCGTGAAACGCGGCCGCGCCTGCCGGCAAAACTAGGTTCTATTCTTCTCTACCTACGCGCAGATCGAACGCCAATCTCAACGCCACGTTCCAAAATAAACCAATCCCATATGGGATTTAACACATCAGGTTTCTCTTATTGCTTTTGGTACGGTTACAAAACCTCCGCGATAAACTACGTGGTAACCGTGAGACATATCGTGGTTAAAAAACTGAAAAGATTACCGTGTATGGTAATTGTGATAACCACGTGATAACCGTACGGTTTTGTTAAATCCTTCTGTACATTTTACCGTGTATCGGATCTGCAAAATCGAAGCGGGCAAATTTTTACACGCTTTGCTTCAGCTTCGAACTGAACCACACAACTTTTTTACAATAACCTTCACTAATGTGATTTGTTGTTCGTGTTTCCAGACGATTAAACTACTGCTCCGACGAGCTTTCGGCGCGGCTTCCGCGGCCGCCGTGGCGACGATTCGACGCGATGCGATTCGATTCTGCATCTGGCCTGCAGATTTCGCTCGTGTAGCCTTCTGCACGAGTCAAGTACAGTTGACTGCTACACGTGGAGAGTTGGAGGGGAATAGATACTGTCTGCCTGCCTCCATTCTTTTACTTCGAAAACGAGGCTCGAGCAGCCGAGCTCTAGTCCAGTCCAGCTGTGCCTTTTGATTCTCCTTGCCTGTTCTCCTTGTCCCCTGCCTGATTATTCCACCCAGTAATGGAAATTAACCGTGTGCACAATTTTAATTCACTCTGTTCAACGAGGTCAATCAATCTTCAGGAGAGTCGTCAGAGGCTTCAATTTTTTTCGAAGGTAATCGAACATGAATGCAGAGGTCTCGAACTCGAACCAAATTGGCGGCACCAAGCAAATGCATCGAATCAATGCAGCCTGGGCGAGCAACTGCCGACGGAACAGAAGCACGACGGACGCTTTGATGGTATGGTCGCCACTAGCTGCTGCCTCCTCCTCCATTGGCAGATGGGAGACGGCTCAGGACACCGGTCTCGCGATTGCAGCCTCGTTTGGGCAGGCTAAACTTGATATAACCATCCGTACGAAGCGCAGGTCTCGACGAATTTGAGTTAGGCCGCTCAATTTGCATTAGTAAACTCGGTCGAGTTGCAACAGCAGCAGCAAACAGCTGTAACCAGAGTTGCCTCATGTGCTCAACCCGCAGCAGTAGGATACGATGAAAAATTGGGGGTTTTTTCTTTTTCCTGCGGTACTGATGTACTGTAGCCTGCATAACCTGCAGTCTGCATGCAGCGCGAGCTGCACGTAAATGTGCCGGCCGGCTCACAGTTTCGCCGCGGCTTCTGGTCGTCGTCGTCGTTGCGGCAGCCGATACAGGAGGGCGTTTCCAGAGATGAACCTACAGCTGTGTGCGTGTTGAGTCGCCGCGTTGGTAGAAGCAGAACCAAAACTGCATCTTTATTGTTGCCTGTTACCACTTCGTGGAAGCTGCTAATGAGGGCATGTAACTATGGTTGTCCGACTCTTAAAACTTGTAATGTCGACGGTTTTATTCCTTATTGAAAATATTACTTGCGGTTCGAAATTTTGGCTCTATAGAACAGTTGCGGATCTAGAATTTATAGGATAGGTATTCAGAATTTTAAAATAGCTTTTCCAAGATATAACGATACAGATTGATATGTTGACGGTACGATACACTATTTTCATATTACTATGACTTGTGCGCATATATGATAAAATATATAGACTTGTGCACCTCTTATCTTGTGTTAGAAAAATAACTACATCATATCTAAGGAAACTTTAAGTTTATAGGAATGATTTTGAATTTAAGGTTTAATTAAATTTTTGGTGTAGGAGTATATAGAGACTATGTGATGAAAAAGGGTTTCAAGGAGAAGGTCTTGTTTTAAAAATGGGACTAATATAAATTAGAGGTTTGGAACTTAGAAGTAACATGTAATATGGACATCTTGGATCTTACACCCCCCCCCCCCCCCCCCCCCCCCCCGCGTGTTTCACATTATAAGATGTTTTGACCCCCTCTATCTCTCGTCTAGATTTACTAACATCCATATGAAACCAAACAAATATATGAAGCACATACATGGATGTATTTCAGAAGGAAGTATGAGCACATATATATGAAGTACATACATTTGAAACAAAGGAAGTATTTCAGAAGGAAGAGATTTAAATATAAAACTCAACCAAGAAACTCCAAATCAATAAAAAGGTCGAAATTATAAAGTTGAGATGATACTAATTTGGGCTTTTCTAGAAATGGATGGAAATAAGAAATGGTTCAAAATTCTAGGAATTTAAAGCAAGATACATCAAACATTCAATAAAAAGGTTTAAGATTCAAAAATTTGAATCAAGACATAAAAGGATAGAAATATCTGAAATCAACTTTTCAGATTAAAAGACACACTTTATATTTCTCCGAATAGAAGAAATAATCGAAGTAATAAGCAAAGAATCGTCATGGTGCATTTTTGAAAATGTTAAAATTTTCAGGATGGTACATTGATCTTACCCCTTGTACAAATTGAATCCATAATGAATCTATTAAGAATACAAATCGTTCGTTCGGACACCCAAAACCAGATCATCTGGAGTATCTTGTTTTGTTAGGATATGCCAATTTTGGTTGTCAACAGTCCTCAAGTCATTGCATACAAATAGACCAAACAACTATTTCTAGGCACATATGTTGTAATCTGGCATACACTTATGCCAACATCCACCAAAACTCCGAACCAATTTTTTTAAAAAAAAATCATAGTCAAATTTCTTCACTAATTTTTCATCCCAAAATATAAACCATTGTTTTACGCACCAACAGCTGTATAAACAATTTTGTTTTTACAAGCGACATTTTTCCATGATGTGAAAATTGTCAATGCTATTGGAAACATTTTTTCACATTATGAGAAAACACCAGTGGTGTGATGGTGGAGTTGTGGGTGTATGACTTTACCCATTAGGATCTAAATCATGGTGCCCACGAATATTACACATATGCAGGTGGGCTTTTAACAGAATTTTAGTGAGATAAGGGATGTGCAGTTGGTTTTCGTTTGTTAGAGCCTGTGTTAGCTGACGTATTCATGGGGGTGTGAGTGCACTGTTAATGTGTATAATGATGTGCATATATGCGTCTGCGGTATAATTGGGGGGTGGGATTGTCTTTAAAGCGTATGTTAGAGGGCACATTCGTGAGATGTGAGTATGGTGTTGCGGATATAGTGATGTGTGCGCACTTCTGCCATATAATCGAAAAAAAATCACATTACCTGCTTGTCTCAAACTCAAACCGTTGACTAATCTAGGAGAGTAGGAGTATCTTTTGCAAGAAAAAGGTGTCCGTGTAACTGTATGTCCCAGTATCCATATAGTACATTGTATGTGTATTGTGTCACCATCATCCACTTGGATCACACCCACGCTACGTCTACGTAGAGGCGCATCACCACGTACGCACGTATAGTACGTTAGGACACACATTCCTCCGTACGTCCACGTCTCAGGGCGATCGATCCTCACCACACCACCTGCAGCTGCATCTGCTCGATCCATCCATCGATCGATCATGGCGTTGCACTCGCGCACATACCCTCCTCCATTACCCACAGTACGTGGTCGAACACTCAGCTGTGATCCCACAACCTCACCACGCCGCCGCCCTCGTCCATTATTCCACCGCCGTCCGCCTGCAGGCCGAGCATCACCGGCGGTGGGCTGATCATCAGCCCCTCCGCCATGCTCACCATCAGCCTCGGCATCTCCAGCACGTCGTCCTCGTCCACCACGCCGCCGCCGCCGCCCCCGTCCTCGAGCTGACGCCGACTGTCGTCGTCCTCCTCCTGGTGTGCCATCGCGGCGGCGGCGGCGGTGGCCGCGGCGCGCACGTCGTCGGCGGACGCGGACGCCGGGGCGGGGCGCGACCGCGCGGCGTCGGGGAAGTTGAGCGCCGCGCCGCGCCCGCGCAGCGCCAGTGCGGCGGCGTCGTACGCCGCGGCGGCCATCTCGGGGGTGGCGTACGTGCCGAGCCATATCCTGCTCGGCTTCCGGAGCTCCCGGATCTCCGACACCCACTTCCCCGCCCTGAACCGCACGCCGCGGTACACCGGGTGCCGCGTCTCCGCCCTCGCCCGCCTGATCCCGCACGCCGCCGCGCTCTGCCTCCTCCCCTGCCGCTGCTGCGCCGCCGCCGCCGCCCGTTGCTCCATGCCACAACCCAACACACCAATCCACACCTACGTGCCTCTCACATTGCTCACCACACTGCCACACTGATCGATCACTCGATCAGCTCATCAACATGCACGTACTTATACGTACACTGGCCTGCTCTACCAATAGAATTTCGCACCGTCTAGTACGGATCGTAAAAAAAAACAAACTGGCTTATATTAGAGGAAGATGTGTACTAAACTCGACCGAAACGGAGGATTGCGAGGGTATAAAAACGGGCGGGAGTTGGTGAAAACATTGGGGACAAATCGGGATACGCGTTTCTTGCTTGCTCGATCGACGCTGGGCTAGGGATTAGCTGTGAAGCACAGGGAGCAAAAAAGAGTGGCTGTTTCAGGCTTACAGGACGGTCAGGCCAATGGCGTCTCGCCACATTGGGGGAGATCTCACATGTCGCAAAGCCGCTTTCGCGTTAGTGCGCGACGAGGTTAGTACGATCCTCGCGTCCAAGTGGCGGCTGATCAAGCCGTGATCTGCAGGATGTTAATTTATTTTTGACCCGGTCTCGAACACCATAATTAAGGGTTTAATGGAAAAGGTGAAAGGGATCAGTCTTGGCATGATGAGTAGATGATGAATCGCTAGATTCTTTTGTTTTCTTGCCACCTACCATATCCAGTTACTAGATCACGAAGCTAGCTAGCTTGTAGGAGCCATGCATGGTGAGAGATTTTTGTTTCCTCTGAAAGACAACGACGAGAATATAATCGCTGCAACACTCCATTTTCAGAGGCTCATATGCTTTGGATGGTGAATTAGTGATAACTGATCACCAGTCTGAATAACTGATCGCCGGCTGTACCACGATCGATCAAAATATGAAAAACATTTTTGTGTGCGTTGACGAGTGTGCTAGTTGTTAAGCACGGCCAGCTTGCAGAGAGAAGAAACAGCAAGTCCTACCAACACTGCAGGAGAATTCAGCTGTTAGCCTGTAACTTGTTAGCAACTTAGCATCAGTGCTCCACGACGATACGATCGAATTGCTGCACTACACGAAGCTGTGGATGCCCCCACAAGGCCACTAGTATGCATGGGACCTGAAGGGGTTTTTGGCGATATCTCCCTGAAGGCCCACATGGTGATGAATGCATGCACTACCAAGCTAAGCTAGCCCCAGCTGCTTGATTGATTGATGATCGATGCTAGCTAGCTGCAGATCCATCTGTGGTTAGCTTGGAGTAAAGCTCAATCCAAGCATTTTGTTTGCCTTTTGGAATTTGGGGGAAAAGGACGTTCTTGAACTTATCCCCCAAATAGTATACTATTCTGCGAGAATGTCAAAAGCCAGATCATCCTTTTATGAGCGTTCAGCATCTTACATTCTGCAAGCTTCCTTGAAAGTCGAAAGCTATCTGGACGATGGGAACACTTTTGGCGTGGTCGTGAAGTTGTACATGCATGAGTTTGCCATTAGTTAGTGCGTAGATCCTGATAATCATAAGAAGTATCTACGTGTCATTTCGCCCCCTTCTCCCCGCCGCCTCACCGCCCCACCACCACAATCGGCTCCAACACGGACCTACCGTACATCACTCTGGTCATCCCTCTAAGCCGGAAACACCTTCTACTTTCTCCACCCCGACTCAAATACTCACTGATGTTTGCTGGAACTCGTCGGAGATAAATCCATAGCATAAATCATAGATACAATTTGCAAGGTTAGAAATTTACGTGGTTTCACCCCCAAAAATGTGTCAAGTGATGCGCAGCATTCTGATGAAGATATTACACACTTGAACGTGCTTAGAAAATAATTTGTTAGGTTCATGGATTACCCATACCAAAATCTATTGAACATGTGCTGAAGGATTGTACATATCGGTGTGGTATGCATATAAGTGGTGCGTGCGCGTGTTCCACTCAACCAGCAAAATACTCCATAGTTTCTACAAGAGCGGTGGTGATTGGTGAAGCTACATGCCTACTGTAGCCTCACACAAACATTTTCTCCCTTAATGTCTGACGTTGATAAGTCATCGGCGATCCCATCTAGGCGTCAGCTGTTGTATCTTGCTGCCATCCGTCGAGTGGCCCGATGCCCCAAGCTGGAGCAGCAGGTAAGTTCTCCTCCAATACGGCGAAACCCCTAAATCCTTGTCCAATTGCCACTTGCTCTCTAATTCTCCTAATCCTATACCCTAATCCTCTGGATCTGATAATGGAAACATCTGCTGAATGAATACTTAATTTTGCGGTTTTCCTTCTTGTTTACAATTTCAGCCACATTAAAATTGGTCAAGTGCTCAACCAAGATCAATGAAACATATATGTTACCTTATTTTGGTGCTTACGAGATGTTTGGAGGCTCAGAGCTAATAGATATATTGAAAATTGAACCTTCTTTTGTATTTTTTTTTTGACCGGGGAAGGGGGGGGGCAAAATGTCCACCTAAATACATTACGTCGACCTTCTTTTGTATGTTAAAACATATGTTAGTTTCTTATGTAGTTCGAGGAAGCCTATGAGTATAAACATGTATAAATTGATTGTTATTTGTTTTGTGTATTGGCCTTGTGTATGTCTTGCATCTGTGTGTTATCCTCATTCTAGTAGAATCTGTATCAAGCGGCCCATGCCATGGCCCGTGTATAGTCATAGCAGCATGAACGACTTTTGGGCTGCCTGGCCCATCCAGCACGGCCCATGAAAAGAATCACGCCCAAGCCATCCGTTGTACGTTCAAAATGACACTTGTTACTATGGGGCGAAGGCGCAAAAGCTACACGTTTCAGGGAAACTTTACTTCGAGCAATTCTGAAACAAACTAGTGGCGAAGAGAAATAACTGATATTTTTATTCTTGTTTTTATTTCTAGGCTTTAATGGTCTTATCAGCTATTCAGCTGTAACCCGTGGAAATAAAGTTTTTGTGAGACAAATTTTAAATGCTAAAGATAAATACTCTAGGACGGTCACTCACTCACTCAGTTACGCAGTCTCCTTTAAGTCAGGAGGAAAAGGATTGGTGTAGTATGGACCTGGTGGCCACTTGTAATATGAAAATGGAACCGTGCCAAATCGATTGGTCCTCTTCCCTATCATGATCAGTCAGGCCCATACGCCCACTTTGGTGATGCGATGTGAGTATGTGACCACACCGAGAGATAAGTTATAGCCATATTGGCTGTACTAATAAATCAAAGCAAAAGCTAAAATTTGAATTTTCAAATTTTATTTTGAAATTGGTTTTAAGATATTTTTAATGTACTTTCTTTTTCAGCATCGACTTTTAGAATGTTAATAACACATATATAAAAGTTTCACCTATAAATTATTTTTATTCTCTAATATTATAGCTTGCTAGGGAATATGAGCAATCGATAAGAACCTCAAGAAATGGCGAAAGAGCGTGCCTGGATTAGGCCTTTCATCCGACACTGCACATGCACACTGCACACATCGCGTCCAGGCTTTGGCCGAACATATCTAGTGTTAAACGAGTACTAATAATAATAAAAAGAAGAGTAATTAAACGATGAATAACCAATTGCAGAAACGCAATCGTTCTAGACAGCCATCGCCGCCAGAATATTGAATTGTTGCGGAGACATCTGTAGTCGAAGATTTTGACAGGGGCAGGCGCCGGCCGTATCCTTCCTGTCCGTTTTTTTCTACACGGCAAGCAACGACAGGTTGATGGCTGGCCCATCAGCTTCATCCGGCAATGGACCCAGGATAATGGAGGGTTATAAAATAAACGGTTTACCACGACTAAGGTTAGACGTAACAAAATAAGTATACTATGTCAGGATATATAAGTGTTACGTGGACGTGCAATTTTTTACGTGTTTATGAAAAAAATAAGTATTGTGAATGAGCACTGATGATGTTTTAGGGTGATGTAAACGGTTTGGCTGTATTTGATACCTTTGGGTGAAAGGTGAAACGGAAATTTTGGAGAAATTTCAAAAGAAGTAGAAGTTTATTGGAAGAATAATAACGGAGCCTCAAAATTCTCTCTCCCATATGACAGCGCGCGTTGGGAGAGCCGTGTCGTGCGGTGTTGAATTTCCACTTGTTAACGACGCCCGCCATCACTGACTTTGGCCGTCTCGCGTGCATGCATCCACCTTTTTTTTTTTGTTTTCAGCATTGACATCAGTTGACTACACAAGTCCTGCATTGTGCTTATCCAATTAACTTGCCAGCCACCATTACAAAAAAATTGCATCTTGTGGTCGTGGCAAGCTTAATTTTAGCTTGTTCTAGTAGATCAAGCAGTACCATAAAAGCAGTTGGAAACAATATTAACTTATCCTCTCTCCGTATTTTAATATATGACGCCGTTAACATTTTAATCAACATTTGATTATTCGTCTTATTCAAAAATGTATGTAATTATCATTTATTTTATTGTTACTTGATTTATCATCAAATATTGTTTAAGCTTGATACAAATATTTTTATATTTAAACAAAAAAATTTAAATAAGACGAATGGTCAAACGTTGGTTGAAAAGTCAACGGCGTCATATATTAAAATATAGAGAGAGTATTATTTTCTGGAAACGGTCTTAATATGGTGGGGAATTTTTCATATTGATGAATTTAACTATTTAGTGGTGACATTAGTATGATGCTGAATGAAATTAGAAAAATCTAAGTTCTATAGATGGCTAGAAACAAAAAACGGTTGGAAACGATACCATTTTCATATTTATTGTATAAAAATAATCTCGGTATATGAACGGAAATTTTCATACCGTTTCCATCCTTCGCAGTTGTTTCACTAAAAAAGGTATACAAAGTACTATACTAGTAGAAAGCGACCTTTACTTTACTCTAGAAGTAGAATTAGTCAGGCCAATCACGTTTGCCTAAACAAGCCACTAGTAGTACTAGCATTCTTCCCAAAACGTCAATCATACTGTAGTCAGATCTGCATATCAACATTAACCGCCACGTTCTTATCTGATGAAGTAACCATCAAGAATGATTCTTCGAGCTTATCACATCTCCCATTTGCATACCACTAATAGTTACAGACTTACAGCAAGAGAGGTATGGAAAGCACCGGCGATACTGTCCATCGATTGAGAGCCGAGACAGCAACGCAATTGGCTGGCCACTGCATCTGCATCAGCCATCAATGGAGGGAAAGCTACAGAAAGGAAGCTCACAGCTGCTTCGCGCCACTCGTCAGGGTCACACTCAACAGAGTGAAAGGCACACGGAAAACGAAGGAAAGACTGGAAAGTTATGCGGCATTGCTGTCCAACAGCGAAAGCCATTGGTTAATTAGACTCCAGCAATTCAGGGTCACAGAATAATCATGTGTTCAAAATCAAAGCCAGCTCTGCTTTGGTTGTGAGAATTGCTTGGATAGTAGTACAGGTAAAGGAGTTGTTTTAAGTGTTTTGAATTAGGAGAAGATATTTTTTGGACTGCACTAATCTTGCGGAATTAACGGGGTTGATGATTTACCATATAGTATATAGTTTTGATCTTTGCATCAACTATATTCACATTCACAAGTCCAAGCTGCTTGAGGAAATTGTTACCCTGTAACCCAACACTAGTTTGCTCATCGTTTGCTCTACAGAAAATGAATGAAACAACTAAAAATAATTTATGGTAAAACTTTTAAATCATGTTCTCAGCGATATAAAAGCAATGCTAAAAAATATTATAATAAAAGAACTTAAAATCAATCAAATTTTAGTTGCGGCATAAATCAACAAGCAAACGGTGATAACACCGCATCACAGAGTAACCAACCTTCTAGAAGCAAAGCCACCCAATATATGCATCTATGTGACTATGACTAAGATGCCAACAAGATGTCATCTAATGCAATGTTTCCTAAAGTGCCTCAATAGTCCTAATTAATCATCTCATTCCACTTGCTATCTTGTACATTGCCGTATATATCAATCCTTATACTACACATTTCTGGTAGGTTTTGATCAAAAGTTAAATTAATACAAACAAAGGAACTTCTTGATATGGTATGAATATGATTTAGGCTTCTGTTCAGAGACATGCATTAATATACATCATCATACATTAATATGCACACACAACCTAGAGTTTAAGCCCTAAATACACACCTAAATAAATCTATACAATTGCTTGCGTGCATATAGTTGTACGCAATCGAAGTTTAAAGGATGGAATCATGCACATACAACTCCTGTACATACCAATGCCGCTAAATTAGGAGGCGGCGTGCAGTTAAATAGAGGACACATGAGTATTGAGCGACAAGCCGACAACGAGCGTGTTCCAACTAGATGATTGAATAGGTTGTTCCTTTTTCCTTGAAAAACCTTTGAAAAGGGTATGGTATTCCTGTAATTTGCTATACAAGAATATAGTTGATTCAGTTTATGAGGAAAATCAGAATCGAAAAACTTAATATAACCACCACGAATGAAAACACATGACTCAAGTGACACAAACCTATGATAACGTCAGGTGAAACGTTCACTCCACAGAAAGTTATTGTCGTTGCTCCCACGTTGAATAAGAGCCCTAACTTCAACAAGGGCATGCCGACAGAATGACAACATTGTCCAATCCAAAATGGATCTATAGGTTCACACACCCAAAGGACTTCCTAAATGTGGTATTCACAAAATTCCCATAGTATCATCTCTAGAAGGTGAACGGTGTCCGAAGGCAGTGACGTAACTAGCACTTTCACCCTAGAGACACACACGCGACCACCAGAATGCCAAAACTGCTAATAAGGTCACCGCCCATCGCACCTCAACAGCACGCATGGATACGATTGAGCTCTAACTTCAACTAAAAAGTGTAGTTGCTTTGATGTCAGCATTATCAACCTCATCAACTGATGCAGCAACTTCGATGCCACCTAGACTCAGCCTATCATAGAATATCGTATGCCAGCACCATACACTGCTACATGACAACATCGAACATCTCTATGTTTATCATTACCCACGCCCCAAGCGAGTCTTGCCAATGCAAGAAAACCCTAAAACACAAAAACAACTCCTCTATCATAAATTCAGAGAAACATGAGTCCTTCACATGTAAGACCCACCCTCATAAACTCACACGTCATATGCTCGTGTCTCTCTAACATTCGTTAGAAAAGCCTCATGGCCTAAAACACAGTGCGGTTAGGCTGGCTAGCACGGAGATAAGCGATCAAAGCTGTAGGTTAGACCGTTAGATTCCGATCAGACGGCAGGATCGACTCACAACCAATCGCTCCCAAATCCCAATGACTAAGGGTGTGTTTGGTTCACGGTCATGCATGGTGTGATATGGCGATCCATTTTTTATTGGATGACGATCCAATTTTTTGTTTTATTTGTATAGATATGATGACCAAATTACTTGTTTGGTTGGAGGGATATAGCATGAATGGGAAAAGGCAAAAGTTAGTGGGACCCATTTTTCATATATATATATATATATATATATATATTTCAAAATATAATAATCCGAAATCTTGTTTTAAAAGATTTAGTTGTAACAAATATAAAGGTGTGATCAAATCATAAATTAGATAAACGGTTTAAGAGAAAAAAAATCATTTGGAGCTTACTTAATAGAAAATCAAACCAACCACAGCCAATCAGAATAGGACACATCATCCAGACCAAAACTGGATGGCTTCATCTAGCCAAATCGGCTAGATGCACTCATCCAGTATATTGAGGTAATATTCCCTATTTCGAGCCGCCCCATCCACCTTACCCTCTAACCAAACACCACAGAAAATCAGACGGTCATCTCCTATCAATACTCGTTCATTCAACCAAACACACCCTAAATCAATATGGTTCGCGTGTTTAACCACCATTTATAACCCTTCACTTTCATCCGCAATCTCCGTCAATTACACGGTGAACAACACCAATAACCGGGGGAGCCTTCAAGCCCTTCACCCTCATCCGCAGTCTCCGTCAATTACACTGTGAACAACACCAATTACCGAAGCCTTTAAGGCAGAAGCAAGAAATAAACAGTAAACAGCCAATTGTAAGCAGCAAACCAGAGCCAAACCGCTGCCGACCAGCCGCTGCCGCCGTGTGTTTATAAAAAGTCAGCAAAACCTTCCCCCACCACGCTCGTTAGCTAAAACTGTGAAAACTCTCCATTTTCCTTGCCTCTCTCTCTCCCCACCCAATCCCAACCCACCACCTCTCCTCTCGCCGCCGCCGCCGCCGCCGCCGCGCGCCGTTCTATGGCCTACACCTCCTCCTCCCTCCACCTCCACAAGCACCTCCTCCTCCCCAAGACCAACCCCTCCTCCTCCTACTCGCGGCCTCCGCCTCCGTCGTTCGTCGCCGCGGCGGCCAAGATCAACGGCGTCAACGGACACTCCTCCAAGAAGTCCCCCAACGGCAAGGCGCAGATCAACGGCGACGGCAAGAAGGGGGTCAACGGGAGCGGGAGGAAGAAGGCGGCGGCGCAGCACATCAACGGGAATGACCGGATCCATCTGTCGGTGAGCACGGGCGGCGCCGGGGGCCAGGATGGGTTCGGGCTCAGGGTGGCGTTCCAGGGCGCGCCGGGCGCGTACAGCGAGTTCGCGGCGAAGACGGCGCTCCCCGGGTGCGACACCGTGCCCTGCCGCGCGTTCGCCGACGCGCTGGCGGCGGTCGACGGCGGCGCCGTCGACCGCGCGATACTGCCCGTCGAGTCCACCATGGAGGGCACCGCGCTGCGGAACTACGACCTCCTGCTGAGGCATGACCTCGTCGTGGTCCAGGAGATCAACCTGTTCGTGCACTACTGCCTCCTCGCCATGCCCGGTGTCCGCGCCGCCGAGGTGCGCCGGGTGATTAGCCACCCCATGGCGCTCGCGCACTGCGGCCGTGCGCTGGCGCGGCTCGGCGTGGACAGGGAGCCCGTGGAGGACACCGCCGGCGCCGTGGAGATGCTGCGGTCCAACCGGATGCTCGACACCGCCGCCATCGCCAGCCCGCGCGCCGCCGACCTCTACGGCCTCGACGTGCTCGCGCACGGCCTCCAGGACGAGTCATGGAACGTCACCCGCTTCCTGCTCCTCTCCAAGCCGCCCTCGCCGGTGACGCTGCCCATGGACGCCGACGCCAAGACCAGCATGGTGGTCGCCCACCGGGGCGGCTCCATGATGGTGGTCCTCAAGGTCCTCTCCGCCTTCTCCTCCCGCAACATCAACCTGACCAAGCTGGAGGTCATCAACAACAACGACGGCGGCGGCGGCGGCGGTGGCGCCGCGGCGGGCCACCCCGTGATGATCCTCGACACGAGCGCCCGCGGCGCGCCGACGCTCCGCGCGTTCCCGCACGTCCTCTACGTCGACTGCGAGGGCGCCTCTCACGACCCGCGCGTCCTCGACGCCATCAAGGAGATCGAGAGATTCGCGGTGTTCGTCCGCGTTCTTGGCTGCTACGCCGCCGATTCCAACGTCTACGACCTGCAATGAGGCGGCCATCGATCGAACACACAGCTGCGGATCCACATCAAATCAGCTAGTCTTGCAAGATTTGGATCACTGATCAGTTGGATTAGAGCTCTCCATTCCAGCACTCACTTCAGTGAGCTACAGATGCTATACTTTGCTTGCTTGCTGCTGATGCTGCTGCTGCTGCCTGCTATGCGATTTTTGTACAGATGCAATAAGAAATCTTTACCATTTCTGCTGCTGGCTTAGGTATGTGCATAGGTTTTTAATCCTGGTATTGATGCCTTCTAGCTGAAGGAAAGTGTAAGATGGCACAGGATTGATGTAATTTTGGTGTGCTAGATCTTGATTGATAGTGAGTATTCCTTAATCCCCATTTGGTCCTAGATCTTCCTCTGTATTCATCCCACCACACTATGCAGTGTTCTGTTGATCTAAAGATTAGACCTTGGGATTCATCTGATCTTGGAGCACCTGAATTTGTCACTGTTACTAACTGTAATACACTGAATTTTGTACAGAAGACAATGTAATTTACACACCTAATGTTGTGTACTTGTTGATCTACTACTCTGCTTACAAGGTGAGCTCTGGTATTTTGTAAATTTTGTATTATCAAGTTTGAGACTTTGTAAACCACTAAAACATGTGGATTCCAACTGTTAAATATAGTTGATTACCTCCACAAGAAATGCACTACTTGGGTACTTAACGCACACGAGCTGCACGAGTCTCTGCTTAGTGATATGATATATAGTACTAATTCTTTTGCTAATATTAGAAAATGATCTGGGCATCTACGACTGATTTTAAAATCTGATACTGACATGATAACCGGGGAAGACAATATTTTTACAGGCTCCTTTTCTTTTGGGGGGGGCATCTGTCCTCAATCAAGAGCCGACAGGGGAATCTGAATCCATGTGGAGCTTTGTGCGGGGTGGTCACGGAATCTTTCATGTGAATTTTCAGAGAATCTCTAACCTTAGCATTAGAAGGAAAGCTCCAACCATCTGATTATGCTTTAGTTACACTTAAAACAGTTAAATTACTGGTTCATCAACGAGCTTCTTTTGGCAAGGGGAATCAAATCAAATCGAGGCCCTACCCCTGTCACTCTTCCAGTGGCTCAGGCTCATTCAACAGAGCAGGGAAAAAGATCTGAGGAGTAGTAACTATCACTGATAAGCGAGGGCCCTGATAACTGAGAGTCACAAGAACACTGAGAGAGAACTGCAACCTCATGCTCACATGTGACCGAAATAAAACCGGTCTACTCAGGCTGCAACGAAATGAAAGGCACAAGCGAGCGATAGCAAAGGCTCAGATCCCGTATCAAAATGTGCGAATTTTCATCGCATGTGTGGCACATGGAACCGTACGGCGGTTTGGCCGCATTTGGCGGTGGAAACGGACACATCGCGCGCTGCAAACCCACAGAATTCCAGCGAAAACGGTGCGTTTCTCCCCCGTTCTTTCTTTTTTTTTGCTGAAAGCTTATAAGAAATTCAGAGCTCTGAAACAGTGGAGTTCTCTTCTCTGCCGTGGCTGGTGAGAATGGCTTGATTGGTGGAAGCTGTGCGTGTGCGATGCATCTCCACATGGCCTGTGGCCCGGAGACTTTGGGAGTCACGATGAGCAGCGTACCAACCGGGTTACTTGGGTGGTAGTATGTACTTGGTCATTGTGGTCACAGTTCTTTGCTGTCATTTTAACCTTACTTACCCACCTCCAACTCCCATTGCAAGAGACCTTGCTTTGTCACCTGCCAAATTGGCAAGATCTGAATTATGTACCATATCTTGGACAATAATGCAGGGAGATAGAGAGAGATAGAGAGGGTGACCACACGGTTGAATTGTTCCGAGCAATGCTTGCTCTCCCATGTAGCTGGAGAGGAATCCGGGACCTGAACTGATCATGCAGTGTGTAAGCCGCATCTTGCACGCGTATCATGAACAACTGAAACGTCGCTGCCAGGCTGCCAGCCGCTGAATTTTCTTTGAAGTTAGCTAGATTTGATGTTTTTGATCCATACCTTTCAGGAATATATTTACATGCAACATAATGAATACGGCAGTGGAGAAGGAAAGGGAAATTTCACCGGATCCCAATGGCGCTCATACTTCAAGTAAAACCTGAAGCAAAGAGCGTGTCGCACATGCGAAAAGGAATGTGTTGCAAATGGCATTAGTGAAACCTCTATAGCTAGAGGTTCTAGAAGGAATCGTGTTGGGACTAGGGAGCACATATAAATTATTAATTGATGCAGGGTTGCGATGCGATGTGGAGAAGAAAGGTGTGATGTAATATAAGATATACTACCTCCGTCCCAAAATAAGTGTAGCCGTGGATATCCGTGCCCAACGTTTGACTCGTCCATCTTATTTGAAAAATTTGTGAAAAAATTGAAAATATTTAGTCACACATAAAGTACTATTTATGTTTTATCATATAATAGCAATAAAAATACTAGTCATAAAAAATATTCAAATAAGACGAACGGTCGAACGTTTGAACGTAAATAGTGTAAAACTGCATTTATTTTGGGACGGAGGGAGTATCAAGTCGTGGACGGAGCACATCAGTGGCTCACATGCAACCGGTGATTCGGCGTGGGTTGTTAGGTCGTAGTCGCGGGGGTGGCCTTTACGCCATGAACAAATACTGGGAGTGGGAGAGATAGACGCATATAGGATCGCTTGGTTTGCCTCGACGGGAAGTAATTTGCTAAACTCGGTTTCAGCTAACAAGCAAGACAACAGGGCACATGGCCGTATGGTGCTAGCTAGTACCATGCTTATTCCTTCTCTGTTCCAAAAGCTAGCTTATTCATCGTACGTGGCATGCATGATGGGGTCTCATCAGTACCTGTCATTATAGATGCTGTGCTGGTGTCGGTTTAGACCAGAGAGAGCAAATGATCCAAGGCGAAAAAGATCTTAGGGTAGCTCTGGTCGCGTCGTGTACGGTCCAGATGCGGCGGGGCCGTAGTCGTGCGCGACGCGGCACGCACGCTGATTACGCTCGTTTCCGCGTGAAATTGCACCGGAAAACTGCCCGCCCGATTCGGCCCATCTCCCCAGTCCCAACCCAACCCAACCCACCCCACCCCACCCCCGGTCGCGACACGAGCCAGCGCGAGAGAGGCCGCCTGCCTCGCGTCGCACCGACCGCCGAATGGTGGCCGGGCCGGCCCACGCGACGTAGCGGTTGGCGCCACGGGGCCTCCAACATTGGGCAAACAAGGCCGCGCGCTGCGGTTTCTGGCGTCCCCCAGCTGCTTGCTCGCGCTTCGCGTCCCTGTTCCCTGCCTCCCTGCCGAGGCTGGCAGCGTACAGTATGTTTGTGTGGGAAAAAGTACACCGAAGGTCCCTGAGCTTATCATAGGATAAAAAACATTCTCGAACAGTAAAACCAGATATGCGGGGTCCCTTAACTACATAAAACCGGTCACCCGAGGTCCTTCGGTGGTTTTGACTCCGGTTTTAGTCTATGTGGCGGCTGAGTCAGCGTAGTACCCACATGTCAGCGTGCCACGTCAACTTTCCCTTTCTCCTCTTCTCTCTCCCTTCCTCCCTCTCTGCTCTCTCTCTCTCGCAGGCCGGGCCAAGGGTAGGGAGCAGACGCCCAGGCGGCGAGCGGGGCTGAGTGGCGGCGCCGCGACGGCGGCCGGCGGCCGCGTCGGCCGCGCACACCTAGCGGATCCTCGCTTCGAGCCTCTTGACTTGCAGGCAAACGGTAAGAAGAGCACCACCATCAGCCAGAACTAGCGGGGACGGCGGGATCTGCGAGGACGCCAGATTGGTGGGGACGCGATGCCACACCGACTCCACCTTGATGGTGTCGATGCCGCAGGCAAGCTCCCCCATGGCGCCCATGAACTGCGCCGCCCACGGCTCGTTACTCGCAATCGATCTCGCCTACACTTCCCATGTTATCTGCATCGATCAATCTGACCTTGTGACTGCATGCATTTCTAGCTCCCAGCTACCTGTGTCAAACATTCCATTTGCAAGATAATAGCATGCCAGAGCCAGATGATAAGAACAAATTAACCGATACTTGAAGAACTGAGACTAATCATCGCGTGCAAGTGCAACTGGGCCTCTTTAATCTACCCATGACAATACTGTCAGCCAGGTTCAACTAGTGCTCGGGTCCTCCTCCGCTCAGGCCCCGTCGTTCACTGAGCTGCTCATCGCTGGGTGGGGGCGTCGGCGGGCGGTGACGCCATTGGCAACCTCGAGCAGAGTCCAGCCTTCCCAATCTCTGCTCAGAAGGATCTGCGTGCTCGAGCTCTTCAGCGCACACCGCGTCTAGTCGCTCCACCACGTCCGCGAGGAAGAGGCGGCGCCCCTAGTTCGCGTCGTCGCCGACATAAGGTCACCGCTGGGGCCATCAGTTGCAGGAGGAGGCGGCGTCTTCTCCGGCTCCGTCGCGGCCGGGGAACCCATCGCCTTCTCCGACTCCACCGTGGTGTTGCGCAGGGCCGGTCTTATGATTTCGTGGGCCCTATGCGAACTCATCACGATGGCCCCTATAAGCTATATATAAAATTTTATGATATATATAGACGCTAATTTTACTTGCAAAATGAAAACAAACATATCCATATATTAAATTTAACATATCTGTTAATTATCGAGAAATAAAGTCAACCAAAACAACAATATATTTATACCTTGGAACTAATATCATTATCTTAATGAAGAAAAGAACCCAATCATATCCATTGCTTCTCATGAAAAGATACTTCTTCGGGCATTTCTGATGCAAAATCATCAATAACGGTATTAAGATCAATAGTGTCTAAGATTGGGCGACGAGGTGACGACGCTCCAACTCCTCTCGTTTCGGCGTTTTTGCTTCTAGGTAGGCCATAGACAGGTACTAGACTACTAGTATTAGGTGTTGGTCCCCCCACTATCATGGGCCCCCCACCATCATGGGCCCCCGGCGGTCACCTCGGCTGCATAGGGCCAGGGCCGGCCCTGGTGTTGCGTACCGTGAGGCCATAGGCGATTTGGGAGGAGGGGTTGTCGGGGGCGGTGGATGTGTCGCCAGTGGTGGATGCGGCTCCGCCGCCGTCCCGCCCGCCACCTCCTCGCACTGCGGTTGCTGCTCCCGCTCCCTTCTCATCTCTACGGCCGATGACCTCCTCAGCCTCCTCAACGACAATGACGACGATGACAACCCGTTCCCCGCCGCTGCTAACGCCATCGCCGCCGCCGACCCCGGCCGCGCGCGCCGCCTTGGGCGCCCTAGCGCCGGCATCCCCATGCCCTGCGAGAGCAGAGAGAGAGAGGGAGGGAGGAAGCAGAGAAACAGAGAAAGAAAAGAGGTGAAAGGGGAAGTTGACGTGGCACGCTGACATGTGGGGCCCACGTGGGTCCCACGCTGACTCAGCTGCCACATAGACCAAAACCGGGGTCAAAACTACCGAAGGATCTTCGGTGACCGATTTTATATAGTTAAGGGACCTCGTATATCTGGTTTTGCGGTTTGAGGACGTTTTTTTTATCCCCATGATAAGTTCAGGGATCTTCGGTGTACTTCTTCCTTATGTGTGTGACTACTCATGCTATTCACGAGATTTTCGTGCGGATTCCATAGGAAACGGTTCAATTTCTATGCGTAAAGAGAAGATTTTTCTCACGTTTCAAACCGGGGCTTTCGTCTTTTTTGCACAAGAGGAGTACCAGTCTGGAGTGTCGGAGCCAAAAAGATTTTTAAGCTCGGATAAATTTTAATATAACTAATATTTACTATAGAAATTTATTCATTATTGATTTACTCATCCATATCAAAATTTATTGGAGTTTTCGCTGGCGGGCCGGGTGGTGACTCCGCCCCCTGACTACTTAATTTGAGGTAAAAAGTTTCTATCTTAGTCTAATACATGAAAAATGAAAATTAATAACACCTGAAAGTCTCGAGCAAAAGATCAAGTATCAGTATATAATTGGAAGATTTAGTTCTAACAAATTCTAAAAGGAAAAATTATGAATTACCCCTCGAACTATCGCGGTCGTCTGAAATACCCCCCTGAACCACAAAACCGGACATTCTTCACCTCGAACTATGTAAACCGGACGAATTACCCCCCTCGACCCAACCCGCGGTGGTTTTGGTCTACGTGGCGTACGCGTGGCTGTTTAATCAGCATTTTATTTATTAATAAAATGTGGGACCCACATATCAAATTCCTATCCAACTATTCCCCTCTCTCTCTTATCTCATTCTCTCTCATTCACGCGCACGGAGGCATGTGGGCAACAGTGAGCGGCGGCAGGGTGCAGCGGAGGAGGCGAGGCGAGGCGGCGGTGGTGGCGGAGGAGGAGGAGGCGAGCGGCGGGGGATGAGGCGGCAAGCGGCGGCGGGGTGCAGTGGAGGAGGCGAGGGGCGGCGGTGTGCGGCGGAGGAGATGAGCGGCGGCGAGGTAGGGCGGAGGAGACGAGTGGCGGCGGGGTACGGCGGAGGAGATGAGTGGCGGCGGGGTGCGGCGGAGGAGGCGAGCGCGGTGGCAGCGGTGGTGTCGCGGGCCATGCGGAGCCGCCTCGCCTCGACGAGCGCCGCCACGACCATGGCGAGGCAGGCCGTCGCCACGTTCGGCCGATCGACCAGGCCGGCGTGCCACGCGGAGCCGTCTCGCCTCGACGAGCGCAGCCACGACCATGGCGAGACAGGCCGTCGCCATGCGAGCGCCGATGCGCTGGAGCATCGTGATGCTGCCGCCACCTCGCCTCCTCCGCCCCCGCCGCTCGCCTTGCCGCCGCGCTCGCCTCTCCACCCTCTTGCCTCCTCCGCCGCCGCTTCGCCTTGCCGCCACTCCCTCGCCTCCCTTGCCGCCGTGCTCGCCTCTCCACCCCCTCGCCTCCTCCGCCGCCGCTTCGCCTCGCCGCCGCCACCTCGCCTCCCTTGCCGCTGCGCTCGCCTCTCCACCCCCTCGCCTCCTCCTCTGCCGCCGCCGCCGCCTCGCCTCGCCTCGCCGCGCTCCTGCCTCTGCCGCCGCCGTCTAAAGGAGAAGAGAGAGAGAGAGTGAGAGATAGAAGAGAGAGAGAGAAACCGATAGGTAGGGCCAACCTATTTTTTAATAAATATATTGCTGACTGGACTGCCTTGTAGACCAAAACTACCGCGGATTGGATAAGGAGGGTAATTCGTCCGGTTTACATAGTTTGGGGTAAAGAATGTCTGGTTTTGTAGTTCAGGGGGGTAATTCAGACTTTTTCCATTCTAAAAGCATAATGGTTTTCAACATAATATGACCAGCTTATTGCTTGAGTACTATCTTTACTCTTTTAGTATTAATATTTGATATAATTCAAAATAAGCTGTATAATCTAGTTGAAACGAATTCCAACATACGGCTAGCTAGCCTTATCCGATCGCCTTGACGAAGAAGATGATCGATGCATGCATGCGCGCCGGCCGGCACAAGAACAGCTCGCTTTTCTTGATTAAAAACAAGCTAAGCTAAGAGCAGGTACAATAGCAACTATTAGCCAGTTATAAACATATTTTAATTAGATAAAATATGAGAGAGAAGAGCAGCGGGCTACAGATATGTAGTCAACTACAGCACGGATTTTAAGACGCAGTATGCGCATGACAGGTGGGACCATATATTAATAATATAGTAAGTTGAATTGGCTATTAGACTGACTATAAATGAATTTGAGTTAGTAGTGGGCTGTAATATTAAATTTGCTCTAAGGCAGGTGGGTGATGGCCTCTTGGTGCTAGAAACAGCTGTAACCTGTTGTTTGTGCTAAGCTTTGGGGGTAAGCATCATTGTTTAATTTCTGACTTCCTGTAGGTGATGATTAATTAGTGCAGGTCAAACCCTTATCTGCAAGACTGCAAGCTAACTAGCATAGGTAGGTAGCTAGCGCTGTTTCTTCTCCTTCATGGTATTGCGCCTGTGCGCCTGTGTTTAAGTTCCATATCAAAACGGGAAGTTTAAAAAAATTAGAACGATATGATAAAAAAATTGAAAGTTTGTGTGTAGAAAAGTTCGATGTGACAAAAAAGTTAAAGTTAAAAGTTTAAAGAAGAAAAATTAGAATCTAAACAGGGCCTGCATATGGATATATCTTGTATACTGTGAGACAACATTTGAGGGGATGGGCTAAACATACAAGTGGGATTTACAAAAAAAGATAAAAAAGAGTTATTAGATAAATTGGACTTGCTTGATAAAAAAGCTGAATCCACTCTATTAACTTAGGATGAAATTGATATTAGATGGTTTTATAGAAATAGATTATCTTTGCTTTTGAGAGAAGAGGAAATTAAGTGGTACCAGAGGGCTAAGTCTAAAGATATCTTGGAGGGAGACTCTAATACTAAGTATTTTCATTTGGTTGCGAATGGTAAGCATAGAAAAACAAGAATTTTTCAATTGCAAGACGGTGATCACCAAGTAATAAATGGTGATGCAAAAACCTTAAATCGCATATTACCACCTTTTATAAAGGTTTATTTGGTCCTCCCGATGATTCCGGTTTACAACTTGATGAAAATAAAATTGATGACATTCCTCAAGTATCTCAATTGGAGAATGAAGCTTTAACACAAGAATTTACTGAGGATGAAATTAAAAAGGCAATTTTCCAAATGGAACATAACAAGGCTCCGGGTCCTGATGGATTTCCAGCTGAGTTTTACCAAGTTTTTTGGAATGTTATTAAATCTGATTTGTTAGATCTTTTTATAGAGTTTCATAATGGTACTTTGCCTCTATTCTCTCTTAATTTTGGTCCTATCATTCTTTTGCCTAAGTGTATGGAGGCCATGAAAATCCAGCAATATAGGCCCATCTGCTTACTTAATGTTAGCTTTAAAATTTTTACCAAAGTTGCTACTAATAGAATTATTGGAGTGGCTCAAAAGGTAATTAGCCCTACTCAAACTGCTTTTATCCCTGGGAGAAATATTATGGAAGGGGTTGTTATTCTTCATGAGACTATATATGAATTGCATCGTAAAAATAAAAGTGGTGTAATCTTTAAGATTGATTTTAAGAAAGCGTTCGACAAGGTTAAATGGTCTTTTGTTCAACAGACATTGAGGATGAAAGGCTTTTCACCTAAAAGGTGTCAATGGATAGCTTCTTTCATTCAAGGTGGTCATGTTGGTATTAAAGTAAATGATCAAGTTGGAAATAACTTCCAAACCTATAAAGGGCTTAGGCAAGGAGATCCTCTGTCTCCGATTCTTTTTAATATCGTGGCTGATATGCTAGCTTTACTAATTAAGAGGGCTAAAGATGATGGTATGTTAAGTGAGGTAATACCTCATTTAATGGATGATGGTTTATCTATTTTGCAATATGCTGATGATACCATCATATTTTTGGAGCATGATTTACAAGAAGCCAAGAATTTGAAATTGATTTTAACAGTGTTTGAAAAGTTATCTGGCTTGAAAATAAATTTTCACAAAAGTGAGTTATTTTGTTTTGGTCAAGCAAAGGAATATAATGATCAATATTCTAATATCTTTGGCTGCAAGCTAGGTTCTTTTCCTGTTAAGTATCTCGGTATTCCAATGCATTTTAGAAAGCTTGGCAATAAAGATTGGAAGATTATCGAACAAAGAATTGAGAAGAAACTTAGTAGTTGGAAAGGTAAACATATGTCTGTGGGGGGAAGATTGGTTTTGATTAATTCTGTTCTATCAAGTTTGGCTATGTTTATGATATCTTTTTTTGAGATTCCAAAGGGAGTTCTTCAAAAAATTGATTATTATAGATCACGTTTCTTTTGGCAAGGTGATGATCATAAGAAAAAATATAGACTGACAAGATGGGATATAATTTGTCAACCCAAAGACCAAGGGGGTTTAGGTGTTCATAATTTAGAGATCCAAAATAAATGTCTTTTGAGTAAATGGTTGTTCAAGTTAATAAATGAGCAAGGGGTTTGGCAGGACTTATTGAAAAGGAAGTATCTCTCTAACCATTATATAACTCAAGTTGATAGGAAACCAGGGGATTCTCATTTCTGGTCAAGTCTCATGAAAGTTAAAAAATACTTTCTTGAATATGGGTTCCTGGATTGTGAATAATGGGGAACAAACTAGATTTTGGGAAGATAAATGGATAGGTAACGTTGCTTTTAAAGATAAGTATCCGTCTATATATGCCATTGTTCGAATGAAGAATTCTTCAATTGCTAATGTTATGAGATTTGTTCCGCTGAATGTTTCTTTTAGGAGAGCTTTGGTTGGTAAGAATTTAGCACATTGGCATAACTTGTGTGCTTCTATTGTGCATATTCAGTTGAGTCAACTGAATGATTGTTTTAGATGGAATTATCATCAAAATGGGCAATTTACTGTTCGGACAATGTATTTAGCCTTAATAAACAATAATTATATTGAGAGAAACAAGATTATTTGGAAACTTAGGATGCCTCTTAAGATCAAGATCTTCATGTGGTACTTGCTTAAAGGGGTTGTATTAACTAAAGATAATTTGGCAAGGAGGAATTGGAATGGTAGCTTGAGATATTTTTTCTGTATGAAAAATGAAACTATTCAACATCTTTTTGTGGAGTGTCATTATGCAAAGTTTTTATGGAGAGCAGTTCAGTTTTCTTTTAGTCTTTACCTTCCTCATGGTATATCTCATATTTTTGATAATTGGCTTCTAGGGGTGGACAAAAAAAGAAGAAAACTTGTTCTCATAGGAGCATTTGCTATATGTTGGGCTCTATGGTTGAGTAGGAATTATGTTATTTTTGACAAGTCACCATCTATTTCATATATGCAGGTAGTTTTCAGGGCAACACATTGGCTCCGGTCTTGGGCACAACTACAAAAGTGTGAGGAAGATAGTGAGCTTTTAAAGGCTGCATGCCGTATTCTTGAGACAACGGTTATGCAACTTTTTGTCAATTTTGGATGGAGGTTCACAAACAGAATTCAATAATTGTGTACTCTTTATCTTGGGTTGGCAGTTTTTAGGTTGTTTCTTCTTGATGGTTGGTTTCATCCTTTAAGTTTCTTTGAACTTCACTCATTTTAAGTGTGAGATTATAATAATTGGCTGTAGCTCTTTGAGCAAAGACCGGGATGCTCTATTCCATTATCTAAAAAAAAAGGCCTGACGTCTTCTCCTCATTGTACAATATGGTTGCGTTGGACGCACATTTTTGTCGCCGTGTTGCACTGCAAGATTTACTTGCTGTGATGCTTGGACATCTATACCAATTAATTGCACATTTGCACTGGACAGCTATATATGCAGAATTAAGCTGGCAGACTATTGTACAACTGCCTCTGCTCCCTCAGTTCAAAACTCACAAAAAAAATGTCAATGCAATTGATGTGGGGAAAACAACAGTGTTTCCACAGTATCAAGTTTAATTTAATTATATGAAAAAATATATGGGCTAAATGTAAAATAGTATATGCATGCATTGGTATGTGTTGCAGTTCTTTTTTTTCCTTTGCAAATCAACACTTAATTAGAGTGCGCCAATTTTTATTGAATATATAGTAGAAAGAGATTTTGTATAGATAAAAGAAACTAACAAAGGTAAATGGGAAAACTAAGGTAAAAGCTTTGTTGGATTTGGTGAGAGATTTCCATGCCTTCCAGTGAGTTTTCCGCTTCCCCTTTTCAGCTCCCCACCAAAAATTATACATATATCACTTTTCAATAAATATTTTTATAGAAACAAGAAGTCAAAATTGTGTTTTGGAGACCGTGTCGCTGTCCAAAACGACTTCCTTTATGAGTATGGAGGGAGTACATGTACAGCTCTCGCGAGCATCTACTGGAACTAACTACTAGTAATCTACATGGAAATAATTTGGTGGTTATTGCCTACCATCTACTCCCTCTGTCCCATGGTATAAGAAATTTTGGAGGGATGTGACATATCGTAGTACTACGAATTTGAACAGACTCCATGTTCTGGACAGACTCCATGTTCTGGACAGACTCCCTGCTCAGATTTATAGTATTAGGATGTGTTACATCCCTCTGAAATACCTTATATATTAGGACGAAGGGAATATATGGTACTCCCTCCATCTATTTTTTATAAGCATATTTCCAAATCAAAAAAAAATACTTTTGATAGGCATATTTCAATCTAACCAACTATCCTCTTAATGACTTTCTCGGATTTAATGTGTGACTCTCCATTCTTCCATACTCCCTCCGGTTCCATATTAATTGACGTTTTGGACAAGATTGAGGTCAAACTTTTATAACTTTAACCATCAATAACTTTAAAAGTATTTAGTTTAAAAGAACTAGAACAACATATATAGATTTATCTTTTAAATTACTATAATAAAAGTAAACATGCATTTATTTATTATATATATTATAATAGAAAAATAAGGTCAAAGATATATCTTGTAGACCGTGTCATTGTCCAAAACGTCGATTAAAATGAAACTAGAGGGAGTACAAGATTGGCTACATGGGCATCAAGAAATGTAAATATTAATGAATCGCTTATTTACGAGGAATAACTAGTAGCTTAAATAGATGATAAGTAAAATTACTTATTCCTGGTCACTGTGCTAAGATGAAATATGACTATCAAAAGTAGATAGAGTGAGTTCTATCTAATAAATAAAGAACAAACGGGTAAGACCTATGGGGCTAGCTTGTCATTGGTTACAATTCAAATATTGTACTCCCTTCGTTAAAAAAAATCTAAGAACGGGATATGACATATTCTAGTACAACGAATCTGGACAAATGTATGACTAGAATTTGTAGTACTAGGATGTGTCATATTCAGTATTAGTTTGGTTTTTTATGCGACAGAGAGGGTATACAAGATTGTATCGATCGCTACACATCATCTCTTTCTTCTTCAAAAAAAATGGAAGATTCTACAAGTATTACATTTTCTATACTATACTCTTACTAACGCTGATATCTGTTACTATCAATTTAAATCAAACGGTTAAAATAATGTTAGTTGTAAGAGTTTCGTTTTTTTTAAGTACTGTAGCAATACTAAAAAAATAACATATAACTACAACTTTTTCCTTAACTAGTCAACCAATTAAAAAGGGGTGAGACGGCAATATAATCAATGAATATATGTCCATGGGAATCACAGGCGTGTATGTACATAAACGATCAATAATAGGCATAAGCTAGATGTCGTCAGGGAACTCTCACGCATGACGGCCACGCTAGTACTTCTTTTTCATCTCTTATTTAAGGGAAATCAATTTCTTAATTTAAAGATGAACTAGATGGATTTTGAACTACATATTTGGAATTATAATCGTATACGTTGGCATGAATATGCTATATACATGACGTACGTATCTCTAAAACCTCTTTTTGTAAAATCGGCACAAAACTGAAGGTCGTTCTCTTCCCCCCTCCAGACTCTTAATCTCATCTAATGGACCTTGTATTCTACCTCAAATACAATGGCAAATTCAGGTTGGCAAGCTCTCCGCCCCGTGATTTAGTAAAAAAAAAAAACAACTGAGGGCTCGTCGACTTTCGTGATGTCAAGAAGCAAAATTAGCAGATAAACGATTTGCCGCAGATCGATCATTAGCTGTAATCAACAACATATATGCCTATATATACTTCCTCCGTACTACTCGTAAAGAAAGTCGTTTACGACAGTATTTAAGTCAAACCTTAGGAATATAAACCATGAATAACTCTCAAGTTGTTGAGTTTGAAAATATAAAAATTATATGAATAGATTTGTCTTGAAAAATACTTTCATAAAAGTATACATATACCACTTTTCAATAAATATTTTTATAGAAACAAAAAGTCAAAGTTGTGTTTTGTAGACCGTGTCGTTGTCCAAAACGACTTCTTTTAGAAGTACGGAGGGAGCATGTACTAGAGAGTGTCAGATTTTAGGTGACTGCACTTTAAAAAAAATTCTGCCATTTTTCTCACTCCTTGGATGGAATCCAATGATTGAACTTTATTTAAACAAAGTACCATCTTTATTACCTAAAATGTGGAGTAATATTCAATCAAAAAATGTTGACTAATAATTATCTAATCCTATAAATTACATGAAATAAAATTATAATCATAAATACTTACAAGATTGCATTAAAAATATTCAAACTTAGATAAAATAAACTATCCAATAACGACTGATTTGATACTGCACGAAGAACGCAAATGGATTATAGAAGGCACGAAACCTTTATGGTATTTAGGCATGTAAGAAATTCTTATTTTTTCGCTTTTTTTTTCTCATAGGAGGTTGCACATTGTAATATCCTCCCCATGGCACATGAAGCCTCCCCCGCCTTACCCCTTTTCGTACCAACTGCTACATTAGTTGTAACGTGTACGCAACTATTTCTACATTCTAACGCATAGATTGCAGTTCGGAGAAGAAACTACAACTTATTGTTATGATTATATCTAGCTAACTAATGGACTATACATAGTTATATTAAACCTTGGCATCTATATATAGTAGAATAATTACACGTTGAACATGGCACACCACATAATAATCTGAACGAATTAAAAGGTTTCTCACGCATAAACTGATAAACATGTATGCCGCCATCTAGTCAGCGAATCCTCATTGGTACACGCATGAAGAAGCCGTAATCTTGTTCATCTTGCAGGTTTCATGTGAGCGTGCTGGCATGTAGGCAGTAGACAGTTCAGCCCCCAGTTTGTCATCCATCTGATCATCTCTGACCTTGCTCCACTGCTATGCATCAGTACTAGTACATCCTCATTGTCAACCAAATAAAAAATGGGACTTTGAGCCCTTAAGAATTCTTTAATATGAGACATCAGAATGTCAACTTACAGTACGAGAGCGTCCCCCCCGGGTTGCTCGCGCCGCGCGATGCTCCCTGCCGAGGCTCAGCGCACAGTATGTGTTCATGTGTGTGTGACTACTCACTCATGCTATTCACGAGATTTTCGTGCGGATTCCATTGGAAACGGTTCAATTTCTGTGAGTGAAGAGAAGATTTTTCTCACGTCTCAAACCAGGGTTTCGGGCTTGTTCACTTTGCTACCATTTTCAACATTATCTTTTTTAAGCAAAATTACTAAAAAAATGGCTACATTTAATTTGTTGCCAAATTTTAATAAGTACATATGAAATCTTGCCAAAATTTGATAATTTTGCTAAAATTTTAGCAACTTTACTAAAATTTGGCAATACCAAAACTTGTTAAGGTTGAAAATAGTAGCAAAGTGAACAAGCCCTTCGTCTTTTTTTCACAAGAGGGGCCGTAATGTTAATTACTATCAGTGGTGAAGCCAAAAAGATTTTGCTAGTATTTGCTATAAAAATATCATCATCGATTTACTTATCAATATTAAAATTTATTGGAGTTTTCGCCGGCACGCCCGAGCAGCCACCCGAGCTAGCCGGGCGATGGCTCCAACCCCTGACTACTGCTCCCTCCGGCACAAAATATAATCATTTTTAGAATAGTGACAAGTCAAATATTTTAAACTTTAACTATTAATAGTAAAAAAATAAAAATAAAATCAATCATATAAAATTGATGTTACTAGATTTATTACTGAACAAACTATCATAATATGCAGCCTCTTTTTATTTAAAATATTTTACTTTTATATATATTATTGGTCAAAGTAGCATCTCGGAGACCGTATCAAAGTCAAAAAATGCTTATATTTTGGGATGGAGAGAGTACTATACTTAATACTTAATTTGAGGTAAAAAATTTCTATCTCAGTCTAATACATGAAAATAAAAATTAATGACACCTGAAAATGATGTCTCGAGCAAAAGATCAAGTATCAGTATATAATCAGTATATAACTGAAGATTTAGTTCTAACAAATTCCGAAAGTATAATGGTTTTCAACACAATATGACCACCTTATTGCTTGAGTACTATCTTTACTCTTTAAGCATTAATATTTGATATAATTCTAAGTAAGCTGTATAATTAAGTTGAAAGGAATTCCAAGAGACGGCTACTGGTCTGTTCCGATCGCCTTGACGACGAAGATGATCGATGCATGCATGCGCGCCGGCCGGCCGGCTCAAGAGCAGCTTGTATCCATTCTTTCTACTATAAAGCTAATACACCCTAAACATCTAAAGCTCAGCATGCAAGCATAATATTTATTAGCTTCTAAAACCTACATGCTACACTAACCCATTAAGAAAGAAAAGCTTAACATGTAAGTATATAATAATTATATATATAATTTATTTCATTCTATAACTAAATATACACATGCTAAATCATCATTTTTAAATCATTTTTATAATGTTTCAATCCAAATCATTTCATCATTTTTTTTTATTATCTAATATATATCCCGCAACAAAGCGTGGGACATCGTCAGTTTCTTGATTAAAAACAAGCTAGGTAAGGTAGGTGGGCGTTGGCCTCTTGGTGCTTGAAACAGCTGTAACATGTTGTTTCTGCTAAGCTTTGGGGGTAAGTATCATTGTTTAATTTCTGACTTCCTGTAGGTGGTGATTAATTAGTGCTGGTCAAACCCTTATCTGCAAGCTAATTAACTAGCATCGGTAGCTAGCTGTTTCTTCTTCTTCATGGCATTGCAAATGGATATATCTTGCATGCTGTGGCCTCTACTTCTTCTTCATTGTACAATGGTTGCGTTGGACGCACATTTTTGTCGCCGTGTTGCACTGCAAGATATACTTGCTGATGCTTGGACATCTATACCAATTAATTGCACATTTGCACAGGACAGCTATATATGCAGAATTAAGGTGGCAGACAGGCCCAGAATGGTTGTTAGCCTTGCTAGATACAGTTTCGGCAGAAGATGGTATGCGTATACTGATGATTTTGTGGCGAATTTGGTACATTCATAATGAGATAGTGCACGATAAAAGACCAACACCCATAAGTGCATTGAAAAGGTTCTTGGAAAGCTATGTCCAATCCTTGCTGATGATAAAGAATGGCCAAAGGAGTGACCTGGTGAAGGGGATCGGAAGAAGATCCAGGGCGACACAATTTGCCAAACGCAAAAGGATGATAAGCCAAAAGAATGCTGTAAACGACCTCCCTCAGGATTGGCAAAACTGAACATCGATAGCTCCTTCCTTGAGTCCGATGGTAGTGCTGGGATCAGTGCAATTCTTCGGGACTACAATGGTGAAACCATCTTTACGATGTGCAAGTCACTTGCAAACTGCTCTTCAGCGTTAGAGACTGAACTTGCCGCCTGTGTGGAGGGCCTTCGGTTAGCACTGCAATGGACACTGCTGCTGGTTGCAATTGAAACGGACTGCATCTCAGTTGTGCATCTACTCACTAATAAGGAGGACTGCTTAACCCTGGCGTTTCTAGTCAGAGAAGCAAGATGGCTTCGATCAGGAGAAAGGACGACTTCTATTACGAAGATCCAGCGGGAACAAAATTTGATTAGCCATGAATTAGCAAACAAAGCTAGAAGGGACGATTACTCAGGCTTTTGGGCTGGGTTTGAGTCCAATTCTGTTTCATGGTTGATTGAAAAAGACTGTAATTTGTCCCATGTGATTTAATGAAGTCCTTTTTCCCGAAAAAAAAAAGAATTAAGGTGGCAGACTATTGTACAACTGCCTCTGCTCAGCTCGTTCAAAACTCACAAAGAAAATGACAATGCAATTAATTAATTAGCGAAAACAACAGTGTTTCCACAGTATCAAGTTTAATTTAGTTATATGAAAAAAAAATATATGGACTAAATGTAAAATAGTATATGCATGCATTGGTACGTGTTGCAGTTCTTGCTTTTTTTTTCTTTACAAATCAACACTTAATTAGAGTGCGCCAATTTTTATTGAATATAGTAGAAAGAAATTCTGTATAGATAAAAGAAACTAACAAAGGTAAATGGGAAAACTAAGGTATAAGCTGTGTGAGTCGTTTTGCTCATGTTGGCCAAGTTTTCGCCTCATGCTAGATTTTCCCTGCGAGGAAAATTGCCGAAAGCTTTTGTGATAAAACACTATCTGGTTTCTCTCCTACCATATCTCCCATGTCATTAGAAGGAGTAGAGTGCGGACTCCTTTTTTGGGTGCCTCAAGGTAGATTGTCAGCGCCGTCTACCAGCTATGTACCAACGTAGTGGTGGTCCAATTGATCAATTTGGTCTGCTCTTGCGACGTTCAGTTTGATACTATGTCTTATGTTTTCTTTATCTGTAGTCCATGAGAAGGTGAAAGGATGCCTCAAAGATGTGCCTATGGAATGGGCCGTGTCACCAGGGGATATTTGGTTGCTTACTAACTTTGCCAAATCCCATATTAGGCAAGGTGTGGCTGCCACAAAATGTGTGGTTAGCAAAATACTAGCCACAACTTAGCCAAAGTTAGCAAAAAATACTAGTGTATGACATGTGGGGCCATATAGAGAAAATGTGTGGCTAGCCACAGTTGTGTCATGAACCAAACAATAGCTAAAAAACCGTGGCATGACTAACTTTAGACGTGGCAACTTGTGGCATGCAACCAAACAACCCCTGAAGCTAGCTAGCTAGGCATGCAAGCACACGAAAGAACAACCTACTAATCCATTAGGGGTCATGTGATATATACAGCTCTCGCGAGCATCTCTTAGAACTACTAGTAATCCACATGGACATAATTTGGTGGTTATTGCTATCTAGGGAAACTTTTTGATCCTACGGGGGATATCTCCTCGTTGTTTGCATGTCACTTAAATGATTATGAAGCAATTTGAAAAAAAAATTAAGAAGATATATTAACATGTGATATATTACTTCACAAACATGCAAGTTCAAATTCAACTCTACATCTTGCAATGAAAAAAATAAATTAAACTACAGCTAATTAAAGTATATTCATAGTCAAATTTGTTTTTTTGTTGTAAGATGTAGAAGTTGAATTTGAACTTGCATGTTTGTAGAGTGATATATCACATGTTTATATATCTTCTTAATTTTTTTATAATCATTTAAATGACATGCAAATAAGGAGTGGACATCCCCTTGAGGGATCAAAATCCACTCCCCTACTATCTGCAGTATTTGGTATCATCTAATAAATAAAGAACAAACGGGCAAGACCTATGGTTAGCTAGAGTCTCGGCTAGCTTGCAATTGGTTTCAATTCAAATATTGTCCTCCTTCCGTCCAAAAACAAATCTAAAATTGGATATGACACATTCTAGTACAATGAATCTGGACAGAGATATGTCCAGATTTGTAATACTAAGATGTGTCACATTCAATACTAGGTTGATTTTTTACGGGACGGAGGGAGTATGCATGATTGTATCGATCGCAGCACATACTCTCTTTATATTTCTTTCGAAAAAATGGAAGATGGTACAAGTATTACATTTTCTGTACTATACTATTACTAAAGTTGATACATATGTTTAGATTTTCTGTTTCCAGTAATTTAAATCAAACGGTTAAAATCAATGTTTTTTTTGCGGGGAAAGGGAGATATATTACTACTCACAGACAAAATGTGAGATGAAATTACAAGTGTTCTTAGGCCAAAAATCTGAAATAGATTCACAGCGAGCCTTATTCGCTAACAGATGGCTCACACGATTTTGGTCACGATGGCCCTTCACAATTTTAATCTCCCTTATTCCAGCTAACAGATCTTTCACCTCTCGGACAAGAAAAGCTAGGTCCGATTTATCCTCCCCATCTGCTTGAAGCATGTGGATAGCCACCAGGCAATCAGTCTCTACTATCAACGGCAACAGAGTCCATTGCAGGGACAGCACAATCCCTGTTTTAAAAGCTAGCAACTCTGCTTCCAGCGCACTATAGCACTAATCAAGGTAGGAACAGGACGTAAAGATAATCTTCCCATCACTATCTCTGAGAACAGCACCAGTTCCCCCCTTATTAACCTGTGCGTCAAAGGACCCGTCGATATTCACCTTCATCCACCCTAGCGCCAGCTTCTCCCATTTCTTCAAGTTCACCTGTTGTCTGAAATTTTGACCAACAGGACTGTTCGGTATGAAACTAACCACATGTTTGCCTTTCTCCAGATTAGCTTAAGGATGTTGCTTAATCTCTAAAAGTGATTTCATATAGCTCTGTAAGAACCGTTGTGAAGCCTCTATCGAAGGGCTCGGTTTCCCATGTATGATCTCATTATGGACGAACCAAATTCGCCACAGAACCATAAGAAACATGGGCTGTTCATGATCCGGCAACAAGGCCAGCCGATTGAAAAGCCAGGATGGGCCTAATAAGTGATCATCCATCCTTAGTGACAGATCATTTGATTCCTTCATGGCTAACCAGAGGTGTTTAGCTTGCGGACAGCGGCATAGGGCATGCATTGTATCTTCCTTCTCCATGCCACAGATGACGCACGTATCAGAAATCTCCAGGTTCCGTTTCTTCTTGTTGTCCCAAGTAGGAAGGCAGTTAGAGGTTGCTCTCCAAGTGAAGATTTTAACTTTGGATGGAACATTACATTTCCATAACAATTCCCAAGCTTTCCTGATGTTGACATCAGAGGAACTCGAGCTTGCTTCCTCTTTAGCCCAATTCTCTGCCAGCCTATAAGCTGTGCGAACTGAAAAATTCCCGAGTTTATCCGGATGCCAGGCAATAAAATCTTCTTCATCACGAGATGAGGTGCGCAGCTTTAGAATGATCTCAACATCAACAGGCAGGAAGATTTGGTTAATCTTATTAGCATCCCACATCCCATTGTCTAACATGAGGTCAGCCACCCATTTAATTCTACAATTATTCTTCGGTGTGATAGGTCTTCTTGACAGATCTCTTGGCAGCCAAGGATCCTGCCACACGCGCACCGATCTGCCATTACCAATCCTCCAGATGATGCCCTTTTTCACCAACTCTAAGCCATGTTCAATGGCCTGCCACCCCGGGGAGGCATTCCCTCCAAAACTAGTGTCAACAATTGATCCATTTGGATAATATTTTGCTTTCAAAACCCGTGCACACAAGCTATCAGGGTTATCGATGAGTCTCCACGCTTGCCTTGCTAATAAGGCCTGGTTAAACAGACGGATATCTTTGAAACCTAGGCCACCCAAAGACTTGGATTTGGTGAGAGATTTCCATGCCTTCCAGTGAGTTTTCCGCTTCCCCTTTTCAGCTCCCCACCAAAAATTCCGGGTCAAGCTTGTTAGGTCCTCGCAAACCGACTCCGGCAATTTAAAAATCCCCATAACATAGACAGGAATTGCTTGGATGACAGCCTTGATAAGAACTTCCTTTCCGCCGCTCGATAGGTAATTCTCACCCCATTGTAGAATCTTTTTCCATATTCTTTCTCGCAAGCTCTGAAACCTACCTTTGTGCATTCGTCCTCCCGGAGTGGGGAGACCAAGGTATTTATCTTCAAACTCCGTGCTTGCAATTTGCAAGCAGTTTGTGATGGCATCTCGAGAAGCTATCGGCAAGGAGTTACCAAACAAGATAGAGCACTTTGTTGGATTGATTAGCTGACCTGTACTAGTAGCATAACTGCCGAACACCTCCTTGATAGCTTGTGACTGTGAAAGATCAGCCTTGAAGAATAACAGTGTGTCATCTGCAAACAGTAGATGAGAGATCCCTGGTGCTTGGTGGCAAACCCGGATTGGGGAGATAGCTCCCTGTTCCACCTTCTCTTCAAGTAGCAAGGATAAACCATCGGCCACAAACAGAAAGAGAAAGGGGTCACAACGGGTCCCCTTGTCGCAGACCTCGGGTCGGAGCGAATGTGTTCAGTAGGGTCCCATTAAACTTAACTGCATATCTCACCGTGGATATACAGGTCATGACCCAACTAACCCAACAATGAGAAAAACCCCACTTATACATTGATTGCTCCAAAAACCTCCAGTCGACGCGATCATAAGCCTTGGAGAGATCAAGCTTATACGCGCAGGCAGCCGATCTCGGATTCTTATTTCTCTGAATGAAATGAAAGCATTCAAAAGCAAGAAGTGCATTATCGGTGATCATTCTCCTAGGAACAAAAGCACTCTGATTTTTAGAGATCAATTCATCCAAAAAAGGCCTCAGCCTATTAACCAGACACTTGGACAGAACCTTGTAGATCACATTACATAAGCTAATTGGCCTGAAGTCTCGCAAGTCTCTAGGTTGTTCAATTTTTGGAATAAGAACGATGGCAGTATCATTCACCCCTTCCAGCATAATCCCAGAATGGAAGAATTCTTTTACTGCTCTCACGATATCATTTTTGATGCAGCCCCAATTACGTTGGTAGAATCTGGCCAGAAAGCCGTCAGTACCCGGTGCCTTTAAAGGCCCTATCTGAAACAAGGCATTTGCTATTTCATCTTCTGAGAATTCAGAGCATAATCTGTTGTTCATTTCTTCCGTAACTTTTGGTTGAATTAATCTAGTCACCGGGGAATGATCCAAGTTTGGGTCAGCAGTAAACATATCTTTAAAATACTGTGTTGCCATTTGTTCCATCACCATTTTCGACCTATGAAAAGTACCAGCAGCATCTCGCAGCTTGGTAATTTTGTTCTTCTTGGCTCTCCAGGCCACTCTATTGTGAAAGAATTTTGTATTACGATCTCCTTCTTTCAGCCAGTTAACGCGGGATCGTTGAAGCCACAACATCTCTTCCCGATACAACAATTCATTCATGTAATCCGAGGTTTGCCGTATAGCAGCTTTATCAGTTCCAGCTTCTAAAAGGTTTGAGAGTTTCTTCCTTGTTTTCTCCAATTCTCTGCCAATATTCTTGTATTTTTTCTTACTCCAAGACTGCAGCGCTGCCATAACTTTCCTCAGTGACAGAGAGATATCCCCCAGATCAGACTTCCCCCTGTTTCGTTCCATGCATCCGAAACTACTTCGCTGATCCCTGCATCTCTCTCCCAAAAAATCTCATAGTGCAGACATTTCTGACAGACCTGATCTGGGACAGAACCATGTAATTTAAGAACAATAGGACAATGGTTAGAACAGGGAGAAACCAAATGTTGGACTTGGTACTGACTGAACAAATCCCTCCACTCGTCATCTGCCAAAGCACGATCCAAGCGAACCTTTACATTGTTCCAGCCGCCCCTTCTATTATCATACGTGTGTGGTAACCCAGAAATTCCCAAATCATGAAGCTCACATGTGTCCAACACGTCCCTAAAGGCCTGCATTTGAGCATCACTTCTAGGTTTCCTGGAGAAATGTTCAAACTGCCACAAAGCTTCATTAAAATCCCCTATAACTAGCCACGACAAGTTTGAAGATTGTTTGATTGAGTTGAGCAACGACCACATCTTGTGTCTATTCTCTACTCTGGGTTCCCCATAAACAAAGGTAGCATGCCACAAAGGATCATTAGGAGACAGACGAATATAAGCATCAATAAACCTTTCATTCTTATTTAAGATTTCCACATGAACAGACTCATGCCAGAAAAGAGCAAGCCCACCACTCATTCCATCACTGCTAACCCCTGCAAAACCTCTCAAACCCAATCTATTACGCAAACGCTTAATCTTATCCACTGGCTGCCTAGTTTCACATAAAAATACAAATTGGGAACTGGCCTCTTTGACCAAGGCACAAAGCTCTTGAACTGTCGTGGCGTTCCCGATGCCACGGCAGTTCCACGATAAGCAATTCATTGCTCCTGATAGGACCCCGCCATGGGACCCGTCAGTTTACCAGCAGCCCCCGAGCTGGTTGCTTCCATATCCTCCATCTGTGTATCCCCCGTTGCCTCCTTCCTGACACGCTTCAGTGCTCTTCCTGCAGAGACCGGCTTCACAATGATCTGCTTTCCTTCCCCTGTTGCCTGTGTGTACTCCAAAGCAGCTTGCTTGACTCTGCCCTCCTACTTAGTTCCCGAATCAGGCGACCTCCTCTTGTTAAGGCTAGTAGTGTCCTCGGTGGAGACTTCACCAAAAGACGCTTGTTGGAGTAACTCCCTCATTGCAGGTATCATCTCTCCCGACGACAGCTTCCCCGTTGACTAAACCAGATCACCTGAAGGTGCCGGTCTAGCTTGTTTAGTTTTCCTTCCTTTTGTGAGGCCTTCGGCATCCTGAGAACCACCCCCTGACACCTGCATATTGCGGGTCTGATCGGCAAGCTGCAGGTCAACATTAGCATCCCCTTCCTTCTCATTTAATTCAAAACCATCAAAAGCCTCCATCCTTGGAGGAACTGCCTCATCCCATTGCTCAACCTTCTTATGTCTCGATGAAGTGGAGCTAGCACTGCCCGCTCCACTAAACGATAGTTTCCTAGCCACCCCAGAGCTTTGCACAGCCTTCACTGTGTTAATCTTCCTCTCAAAGGCCTTCAAGGGAGAACATCTCAGCTCCGCCGAGAATCTGAACGGCTGGTCTGGATTAGTGAGCTTCTTCTCGCATTCTCTGTCAGAGTGGCCCATAAAACCGCAGAAAAAACAGAAGTGCGGCACTCTCTCATATCTCAGCTCAAACCTCCTCATTGCCTTGGACATTGATCTTGATAGCTATGTGTGTTTTTAAAGCACGATTAACGGGGAGATCAACTCGAATACGAAAGAAATCATGCTTGTTCCGCCCATCTGCTTCCACATCCACCTCCCGAACATGTCCCAGCTTGCTGCCATATAAGATTCCCCTATCCTTCGTCATCAAAACCAACGGGAGATCATAGATTCTAACCCAAATTGGAACCACCTCCAGTGGGACTTGCGATGGGCTTGTCAGGCCATCAAACTCTGCCACCAAAAGAGCATCACCTCGATGTAACCAAGGACCTCCATCCTTAACAAACTTATAATCCCCTTCAGAGCTGAAGGAAACAATGAACAGGTTGTCCCTAAGAGACTTGTAATTCATGTCAGCCCTCAATCTCCACGCTCGACGCATGTCATCAAAGAGAGCATTCTGATTTGGCGTCTTCAAAGAGTAGTAGCGAGCAAGGACGGTCCACTGCCCCACCAGGTTTGCCTCATCTGCATCAAGACTGACTTCAACCACGTCATCTTCATCCTCCAGTATATCACCTTCTATGTGAGTCGCCGGACCCTTGGAGTCCCAGCCACAACCGATGTACTTCCAGGGATCAGGTTCTGTTTGGGCTCCCCCGCCTCCTTCCCTGCCACAGCCAAGACCTCTCCTTGATTCGGCGCCGGCAATTCCGCCAGAACCAGCGCCAAACTCGACGATCCAACCCTGCCATCCGTCATCGGCTTCGGGCGGGTAACCGTCGCCATGACGATCCCTTTGTCGCCCCCACCGACTTCAGACGCCATAGATTGGATCACGTGATCGGCACAAACGAAGACGCGAAGGCAGTTTGGTTGTATTTTCGCCAAGCTAGTTGTGACTTAAATCCACGACCAGAGCCAGTTCGTCACTTTATATTGATTTCCGGCAGAGTTCGATTCCGATACGATCCCAACTCTGGAAGACCAATATGGATCATATCTGCCCCAGCCAATCGGCCCTTGATCTGTATGGTGAATCAAAGGTTTGTTACCCACACCATAGGAAAGCACCTCTCCGATCCGCTTTATCCAGAAACTTACAGGTTTACTTTTCCCCCGAAGCAACCAATCCACCGGATCACCCACCTTTGGGTGAGACCTGATCGTCACAGCCTTACCAAACGCAGGTGCAGACCCTGCATAACCCAACAACAGATCGGAGTAGAACTCCATCCAGAACCAACTCCACACTAGGGGTGAAGCCGCCGGCGGCCGGTCGCCCGGCCGTCGCCGAAACCCTAACATCCGCAAAATACGTTTTGGTTAAAATCAATGTTAGTTGTAAGAGTTTCGTAATTTTTAAGTACTGTAGCATGCTAAAAAAGTAACATATAACTACAATTTTTTCCTTAACTAGTCAACCAATTAAAAAGAGGTGAGACGGCAATATAATCAATGAATGTCCATAAGAATCACAGGCGTGTATGTACATAAACGATCAATAATAGGCATATGCTAGACGTCGTCAGGGAAATCTCATGCATGACGGCCACGCTAGTACTTCTTTTTCATCTCTTATTTAAGGGAAATCAATTTCTTAACTAATTTAAAGATGAACTATATATTTGGAGTTATAATCGTATACGTTGGCATGAATATGCTATATACATGACGTATCTATAAAGAAAATTTGCAAAATCGGCACAACTGAGGGTCGTCGGCTTTCGTGATGTCAAGAAGCAAAAATAGCATAAGGATAAACGATTTGCCTCAGATCGATCGACTCCCTCCGTCCCAAAAAAAACCCAACATGTATGAAATGGGACATAATCTAGTACAATGAATCTGGTCAGACTCCTATATACATACTAGGTTAGGTTTTTTTTTGATGGAGAAAGTATGTATTAAGTAGTGTCTAGATTTTAGGTGACTGAACTTTTAAAAAAATTCTGCCATTTTTCTCTCTCCTTGGATGGAATCCAATGATTCTCATCACTCTTGAAATTTATTTAAACAAAGTACCATCTTTATTACCTAAAATGTTGAGTAATATTTAATAAAAAACGTTGACTAATAATTATCTAACCCTATAAATTACATGAAATAAAATTATAACCATAAATACTTACAAGATTGCATTAAAAATATTCAAACTTAGATAAAATAAATTATCCAATAACAACTGATTTGATACTGCAAGAAACACAAATAGATTATAGAAGGCACGAAACCTTTGTGATTTTTCTGTTTTTTTCTTATTATAGGAGGTTGCATCATTGTAATATCCTCCCTGTGGCACATGAAGCCTTCCCCGCCTCACCCCTTTCCGTACCAACTGCTACATTGGTTGCATCGTCTATGCAACTATTTCTACCTTCTAATACATAGATTGCACGCAAGACTTTTGCGTGTTTGCGTAAAAAACTAGCACATTCGGTCAGTGCTACTTTTCTATTTATATATGGTTTGTTCGGAGAAGAACTATAACTTATGTTGCGATTATATCAAGCCAGTGGACTATACATACTTTATATTAAACCTTGGCATCTATACATGGTAGTAGAATAATTACACATTGAACATGGCACAACACTGAATACTCTGAACGAATTAAAGGTTTCTCTCGCATAAAATGTATGCCGCCATCTAGTCAGCGAATCCCCATTGGTACACGCATGAAGAAGCCGTACATTGTACACAAGATCATTGGTTAGTCTTGTTCATCTTGCAGGTTTCATGTGAGCGTGCTGGCATGTAACCATGCAGGTAGTAGACAGTTCAGCCCCTAGTTTGCCATCCATCTAGATCATCTCTGACCATGTCCCACTGCTATGTACATCCTCATGCATGGTCAACCAATTAAAAAATGGGACTTTTGAGCCCTTGAGAATTTTCAATATGAGACATCAAAATGTCAACTTACAGTACCAGTTAGATATAGGCATAGAAGCGATATGCACCTCAACCAGCATGAAGTATAATACTATAGATTGCAGTGTTTCTTAATTATTACCCTCTGCATTTGCTGTGTAAATTAGTTCGATCCCGGCCAGTCTCTTCGGAGCTCGAAGGGCAAATGCTATAGGATATGCAGCACATCGGAATACATGACAGAATAATAATTGATAGTACAAAAAGATATGTATCCTTTTGGTTTCTGAACTGGTATATTAGATGCAAAAATGCAACCCGGCCCAGCCGGCCATCAGAAATAGCCAATGGAACTGAGGCACCGATCGCATTATTCTGAAGATCGATCGATCGATCGATCTGCCGCGGTTGCCCTCTTTACATTTTACAACAAGTGTTAATTAACTTACCTCATTCAAGGCGTCAGAGGCCACGCGTGACAGCTGATCTGATCTGCAGATCGATCTCTAGCTAGCTAATACGGAGTAGTAGTACATACACTATACATAGCTTAATGTATTTGCTTTCTAGAAGGGTACTGTGGTATTTGATTATATATTCATTATATAATCTTTTTAAGCTACCTACGGAAGCAAACAAACAAAGCATAAATTAATTACTGTTTGGTCTATTTCAGGATGGCATGAGAAACAAAAAAACAGTATGAATATCAAGCACTCGTACACAACACGTACGATCGACGTACTGCTTCAAGTATACAGCCACCTAGCGCCGCTACAGTACACTCCAGGCAGCAGCAGTCCATGCCAGCGCGCGGTTACGTATACTTGATCGCTGGGCCAGCTAGCTAGGGGGATGACGCCTACTCGCTCCGTCCTGTAATAAAACAACCTCGTACAGGATGTGACGTATTCTAATACTAAAAATCTGAACATAACCTCATACAGTATGTGATGCATCCTAACATTAAGAATCTCAACATAACCTCATACGAAATGTGACTCATCCTAATACTAAAAATTTGAATACACGTATATCTAGATTTGTAGTGTTAGTATACATCATATTTTGTGAGGTTGATTTATTATGTAGCTCGGTCTGAAGGAGACCAAGGTGATCGCGCTCTTCAGGAGCACTGCTACGGTGCTACCTCGCTGCAGCTTCCTTGACCGGCCGGCCGGTCAGTTCGATGCGGCGTCACCGGTGCGAACAAACATTGGAGGGAGCTAAATGCAAATATTGTCCAGTCATGGTGGACATACAGCCACACATCGACGGTCAAACCCACTTAAATGTGTTTTGGACTTGCTAAGATACATTAAAATATATAGGACAATACTTCGGTGTTTTCTATTAGTTAGAATTATACTACCAATAAAAAGATCTGAACCGTTTCTTATTAAGGATAAAATAGTAACTTATTAACACAGTTACGAGGGTAACTTAGCCATTTTCATTTTTTCCCCTCACGGGTCAGCAGGTCGCTGGCATCGGCCCTTGGATCTGACTTAATCGGTGGCATAGCTTAATCACGCTAGTCACGATAATCACCGGAGTTTCACGCTAGTCACGATAATCATAGCTTAATCGCTGGCATGCATCATGACTTGAATCCAGTGTTCAACAGTCTCAAACGCATCAAACACATACAGATTCCATCGAGAAATTGGATCGCGGCGTGAGGAAGGATCGAATGAATGGCCGCTAGGGTTAATCAGTGATAAATTATGATTATACCCCCTCCATATTTTTTCCCGGGACAATAATACCCCTCCATATTTCTACTCCTGTTAAGTTGGATGGTAGTAGCTAGAAATAGATCTTAACCCTTCGATCAAATAAGATCAATGGTTTGGATTACTTTATACTACTAGTAGAGAGCAGTGGTACTCTAAAATATATAGGATTATCGACCTAAATGCTGAACTTGCAAGGCTTGGTTTAGTTCCCAAAATTTTTTTCCTAAAAACATCACATCGAATCTTTGAACACATGCATAGAGTATTAAATATAGATAAAAACAAAAACTAATTGTACGGTTTGCATGGAAATCGCGACACGAATCTTTTGAGCCTAATTAGTCCATAATTAGCCATAAAGTGCTACAGTGCTTAATTAGGCTCAAAAGATTCGTCTCGCGGTTTACAGACGAGTTATGAAATTAGTTTTTTCATTCGTGTCCGAAAACCCCTTCCGACATCCGGTCAAATATCCGATGTGACACCCAAAAATTTTCTTTTCGTAAACTAAATAGGGCCTAAAATTGGGAATATAACCTCGCTTTAATTTTAGGAACAGGTCTTGTGCTTTACTCGTAAAATTTTAAAGTCTACACATTGAGAAAAAAAAATTGGTTGCCTCTAGTGCATGTGGATTTTTTTGGCAGAGAATTTGTAACTATTTTGTGTTTGAGAAGATTGAAGGGGTTGTGTGATCTTGAAGTTTTTAAAAAGTTAAACACATCTCTCTTACAAATTACATGGTCTTCTATATACATTCCATATTTTGAGACTAATTTCGTGATAACTTGCTGTTTGCATCATATATATAGGTGAGCAGTCATATATATACCAGCATAGCGTTCTTGTGTAGCAATGCAAACTAAATTAATGTACTAATTAAGTATAAAATATAATAAATAAAATTTCCTCAAATGTGTGTATGTATATTCATATGCAAAGATGCGCGCTTGACGAGTGACCAACGCTACTCGGCACGTTCAGCGTACCAGGCGTTATTCTATGGCCAGCACTCCTTTGCTTGTGCTGATCTTCTCTGGCACGTGAAGGGTTATGCTAAATGCAAATTCTTCCTCTGGTTTGCATTTCAGCAGTGTTGTTGGACGGCTGATCTCCTTCGGAAGTGTGGCATCGATAGCCACTCGGCCTGCCCCTTTTGCGCTCAGGAGCTTGAGACGGCGAACCACATCCTCCTCGACTGCGTGTTCGCTCGACAGGTCTAGCTACGGGTGCTGTCGCCTCCTGGCTGGGTTGCCCTCTCTCTCCTCCGTGGCAGCTAGCACCAGGACTGGTGGCCATCTTCTAGGGCCTGCTTACCTAAGCACCTCCGTGCCGGCTTTGACTCCCTAGTCCTCTTGGTCTCTTGGTAACTGTAGAAGGAACGGAGCTCCAGGATTTTCGACTCTGCGCTCTCTCTTCGGTCTTAGTGGTTCTAGAGTCCATCCTCTTGGAGGGCCATCTATGGTTGTTAGCAGGCATTGCTTCTTTTGGGGATTTGTTGGGAGTGTAGTATGGCTCTGCTCCCTTCCCGCCCTCCCCATCCCGCTGATTGGAGTAGCGTTTATCCGTCGTATGAGTTTTCTTTTTCTTCCTTGGTTTTTGTCTTTGTTTTCTCCCTTCCCTTGGCATAGGCCGGTTTGGCAAATTGCATTGTGTAACAAAAACTCTTTTATTGTAATATATTGACGTGCAATCTTTTTTACGATCGCGAAAAAAAATATGCAAAGATGCAATATTTTTTCTATAAACAAATAATCATATATACAAAAAGCACAAACATACCGCACATATATTTGCAGCCACGGAAGATCAGCTGGAACGAGATGAGGTTATAGAACTATTCCAGTGTAACATTTTACCCTTAAGCGACCAACCTTTTTTTCTCAAAAAGAGCGAGTTAATTGAGGATGTGCTCATAGTCGTTGTATGGATTATTACTCTCACAGCTAGCAGTAATTTGTGCACCATTTTTCCTTCTGCATTATGCATTTATAACATCAAAATGCCTAATTAATTACTCTGCATATGTTACATGCACTTTTTTAGTTGTCATATGCTGAAGTAGTTGTGAAATTATTGTCATGATTAATATTTGTGATGAATAATTGGTTTTGTAAATGATTTAATCAATGAATTGGTTTGAGAGTATGTGTGGATGTTGGTGTGAGTGCGTGCGACTAATGTGGGTCAGGTTGTGATATCTGTGCCCAGGAACTGTTGTTTTGTCTGATTGTGTGCAGGTGACTTGAGGTTAGCCTTGGTCAATGGTGAGGAACGGGACTATGTTTTAAGGAGGAACAGAGGTCTAGTGCGGTCAGGATACCATGTGAGAAGGTGACTAGAGTCAGGATTCTTGGAGATCAACTTCGGTCAACGGTGGGGATCGGGACTAGACTCAGGGAGGAGTTGAGGTCCAGACGGTCAAGGATACCGGGTGACGAAGTTGGATATGAGATAGCATACGGTGGATGGATATCGTGTGGAAAAGATCTTCGCAACGGGCTTCACGAGGTGTGCATGCAAGCGTCGGTGTTCGAGGAGGAAATTGGTTAAGAAATTGGAGGATGAGTATATGTGCTACAGTACTCGTGGTACTGTAGCGTGACGTGTATGCATATATGCATGCTGATACATGTATGTATGCATGCCGATGGTTGGCAGCAGCGGCGGCTCGGTTAGATGGCAGGCCGAGTCGGCTCAGGTGGCCAGGCGATCGCGACGACCGGGACGGAGGCAGTCCGATTGGATGTGGCTGTGGATTTGTTAGAGAAATTGTGAAGATTTGGAATATCAGGGATTGAGTTCTATTGTGAATAGGAGTTCTACACCTACTTTGAGTAGGGAGTTTTTTTTTTTTATAAATAGAGAGGGAGCGTGAGGCTTCCCGGTATCGCTTTTGAGAACAATTGAGTTGATAGTTTAGTTAGGGTTTCGAGTTTAGTCGAGATTTTTGTAAAGAGTGCTGTTGTTGCACTTTGTAAAAATAGAGAGAAGCAATAAAGTTGTCATCTACTTTGAGAGTTCTTCGATTTGTGTTTCTTTGGGTTCCGGCGGCGTGTGAGCTGTCCGACCGGCGGCGGCGACAGGACTACATCGAGATTTTCAATTTGAGGGTAACTTTTATTTCCGCTAAAAGTTTTTGGGTTTTTGGTTTTTCCTACCATTCACCCCCCTTTCACCCCCCTCTGGTAAGTTTGGTTTTTTGTGTTCGATCCTACAGTAGTCTAAGGGAAAAACAACTGACGCTGACATGCATTGACAAGCTTTACAGTTGAGAAAACGAAAGCGTGGAATTAATATAACAACGGAATCCTTTTCCATACGTACGTACATCTCAGCTAGCTAGATTCTTTTTCAAAGTACACAAAGATGCAGCAATACGTAGACGAATCGATCTATTCATATTATGTGCGTTGTTAATTATATGCTGATGACGCACATGATTGGTTTTACAGAAAATATACAACAAACAACTTGCAAATGGGGCAGCAGGTTAACGAAAGCAAAGAGCAAACACCAATTGTAGCTTGAGCAATAATTGTAAATTAGATCACAGCCAGTACTGCGAAAACGATGGCAAGCTCTCCATATGTCGATGTTCAGACACCGTGTGCTATGTACTAGTATATATATTGCTTACTAATATATATACTTGTTAGAGATAACCATATTAATATATTTTCCATGATAGAAGTTTTATTTTTATTAAAAAATATACTCCCTTCGTTCATAACTACTTAATTATTACTTTTGACCATAACATGGATCGATATATCTAGGTAATCATTTGCTTTCATATTATATCGCCATATATGATATGGAGTACCTTTCAAAGCTAACTAGCTAGATGCTTCTAGAACCATTGGAGATAATCGAGGAGAATTAATTTCACAATTTAATAGGTGTAAAATTGATCCCTTCAATCTCATGGGGGTAAGGATTAACCGAACAAGCCTAAATGTGTGGTTGAGAGAACATGAAAGATGAAATTAATGAGTAAGATGAGAAAAAAAAATACATTCGAAAACATGAAGTGAAAAATATTTGCCAATAAATAAAATGGATAAAAATTGACGAGTATATATTCGTGAACGAGAGAGTAATTCTTAGTGACATTTAATATCAGGCTTATATAAGAAACCAAAATATTTTTGACCAAGTAATAACTGCCAAATCTAGAGAGCAAGAGAAATTCAGTATATACATGTAGACGCGTTTGATGGCCAAAACTCATACTATATGAGACTGGCCTCTAATCTTGTTTATATGCATGGTAGCTATATAAGTGTGTGCATGGGGACATAATATATATAGGTGGGTAATATATATGAGTTGGCACTTGTATTTAGTGGTATATATTCGACTTGTACTTGTAAAAAAAATATAGTTTTTTTTAATGTATGGTGCATCGACTAGCCATAATATAACTAAGGCCAAGTTTAGTGCCAAAATTTTTTTCAAACTTTTAACTTTTCTATCACATCAAAACTTTTATACACACACAAATTTCCAACTTTTCCGTTACATTGTTTTAATTTTAATCAAATTTTTAATTTTAGCGTGAACTAAATACATCCTAAGCCCCTAAGCCGCTGTTGCACACTAATTAGGGCCCACACGCCAGTGGGCAAGCAGCGGGGAAGAGCCTGCAATGGACGATGTGACGTGAGAACGCAAGTATACGTACTCATATACGTACGGCTGCATATGCGACGAAGCTAGGTACTCCCTCCGTCGCACAATATAAGGGATTTTAAGTTTTAATTTATTTGCAATATTTGACCACTCGTCTTATTGAAATTTTTTTACAAATATAAAAAACGAAAAGTTGTACTTAAAGTGATGATGTAGATAATAAAGTAAGTAACAAATAAAATAAATAATAATTTTAAAAAATTTTGAATAAGACGAGTGGTCAAACGTTGCAAGTAAAAACTTAAAATCCCTTATATTATGGGACGGAGGGAGTAGTTCACCATAAGCATGCACATGTGGCGTCGTCGTCGTCGTACGTCGTGTCGATGCCGAATTGCCGATCGATAGATGGTCAACTTGCCGACACAGCCGATCTCGATCGAATTCCAACGACACGGCGCCGCGGCGGCATGGGAGGAAGCGGACAATCTAATCTACGCGCCGCCGTTCTCACCGGCCTCCGCGCGCGCGTGGCCGGGTACGGTGCCGGCGGCCGGGAAGACAGCCTGCAGCTAGCAAACCCAACCCCGGCCGACATGCCATCGACAGCGACGCCGGCCGCCTACGTAGGGAACAGTGGCAATGATCAGACGCCACCTGATTATTTGTTTGTGGGCGCGTGCGTAAGCGCCTACGTACGTATATATTCTCGCTTACGTACTATAGGGCCGGTATACTTTGCATTAATTTTTTTTTTTCAATTACACGGAGATGCACATACCATTACACACGTAACAGTATTACACTCGTACTCCACGAATACGTTTTCTAACACATTAAAATCCCTGATCTTATTAAAATCATGTTGAAAGTCTAAGTACATTACTACATGCATACTTCCTTCGCCCCATAATAGAAGGGATTTTGGTGGGACGTGACATATTCCAGATTCGTAATATTAGGATGAGTCACATCCTTCCAAAATCTCTTACATTTTAAAAAGGAGAGAGTATGCGTTTAATATTTGTGGGAACTATAATTTAAATTATAGCAATGGAATCATGCACCTACGACTCCACTTTGCAATATTAACTCTGGTGCTATACAAATTGGGTTTTAATATTTGATTAACTAGGTGAAACCCCGCGCATTGCTGCGGGAATTTAATATGAAGATATACATTAAAACATTATGTGAATTATGTTAGATGATAATTTAACATGTTTGTATTTAAAAAGCTCTTAAATTATAAAAACTATAAAGATATAGCATGTTTGCATAATGTTTAAATGTGATGATTGTTAGTGGATGATGACGTGACATCTTATTAATTAGTGGATGATGATGTGGCATCTTGTTAGTGGATGATGATGTGGCATCTTTGCATGTTAAACTTAAGGAGTTAGTGGGAGATAACTTTATAGTAAGATAGGATTAAGGTGGCGGCCGGGATCGCTAGCTAGCTTGGTGGTAGGAAGGTTTTCTTAGCCTGTTAGATTCTGCTTAAGCTACCGTGGAAGCTATGGGAACGGAGGCCGAATTGAGTTTGAGATGCAACTAATTATATATTGTAGATTTGTATACAGACGCTCTAATAGATTACTGTTTTAGTTGTTACATAACAAATTGTTATGGTATGTCCAATAGCATTTTTTTTTATACTACATTTGTCCCATCATAAAGGTTATAGTTTTCTTATCTGTTGGATACACGGATTTATATATACTACTTCAAATAACTCTTGATGATGATGGTTACTAGTGAGTATATAGGATCATAAGATTCCGTACATTAATTGAAGTTAGTGTACTAACATACCTATTCAAAATAGATGGTATACTTTTTTTTTTAAGATGCATGAAGAATCTTGTTTGAATATAATCAACTAGAGATAAATATTTTTTTCAAATTGTTTTTTGTCTATTTGGATAATCCTTTGCAACGCATGAGTAATTTGACTAGTTTGACTAGTTATCATGTATGAAAACTGGATATGTATCTTCCATTAGAACTTCTATTTTTAAACAATTTTAGGCATGTGACATCAATTGTTTTCATGTGGTCAACAATGGTTATAGAAACTTCTAATAATAAAGATTTTATATATCCCTCCCCTAAAAAAGATGTTAAATTTTCTGTACACATGGAGAGACAATTAAAATTAGACTATAAAAAGTGTGTAGTCACATTACAGTTAGATTTCTAAAATTTTGTGTACAAGATGAACTCATTTATTCTCTTTTTAAAAAATGACAGGCAGTTATCTTGCTTGTTTGAGAAAAAAAAGATGAATGAACGGATTTAACAGGGATGTTTGTGTGGTCGATCGATATAGTACACAACAACAATACATGCTTTTATTTTTTTAAAAAAAATTCATAACTATTTGGATTTCACGCTGGGAATGAGGGCGTACATGATCCATCTACTAAACTAATTTTCATCATATCTGTGTGAATTGTACTACAGCAATTATGTACCAACAAAATATAAAAGGAACACCGAAATTTCACTTAGTTTTCAATTTTGTGTGTACATATACAAGTATATATATACCCATGACAATACATAACTTGTGGAAAAGAATAAAATATACAAAAAATACGAGTCCTCAGGCCACCTACTAAAACCGAAGACAATTAACTAGGTGCTGATTAGTTCGCTCAACACCACCTAATACTGTTCTATGAAGGCCATGTAATTACAGGAAACACCGAGCTATTTTTCACCAAAATTAAGCTCAGGTGTTTTTCTGCAATAACTATGGCACTATATACTAGGTATAATTAAGTGTATAAGTATAACCGTACATACACTGACCAACTCATGCGAACTGCCAAAAAAAATGTTCAGAGTTCAGACTCCGGAAGAACTTTGTGCTTTCACACGACACAATGACTTTTACCTCCGTCTCAAAATATAGCAACTTTTGGCTTATAAATCTAGACACATACTTGTCTAGATTCATAGCTAAAAATGATTATATTTTAAGACGGAGGGAGTAGCTAGTTACCGTGGTTCATACGTACGTAGACATGGCCGTACGTCGTCGTTGTCACGGCGTTGCTCCGGTCAGCTACGTGCTCACGGTGATGAGCAAGCTCGAGTCCTCGTCGCCGTGGGGCGCCGCGACCTTGACGTGCGCGACCGCGTCATTCCCACCGGCTTCGTTGACGCCGTGGTCGCCGCCACTGGCCGCGGCGCCGGCGAGCACCTGCGCGAGCTTGGCTTGTACGTCCCAGTCCGTGCGCTGGATCACGACGAGCATCACCGCGACGCACGCCGCCTGCGCGGCGAGGAGGCCGAGCCAGAGCCCCCTGAAGTCCATGCCCGCCCAGAACGCGAGCCCGACGGCGACCGGCGTGCCGACGCCGTAGAACGCGCCGAGGTTGATGTGGGCGCCGTCTCTCGGCCGCGCGCTGCCCCGGAGCACGCCGCAGCCGGTGGTCTGCGGGCAGTTGCCGAGCTCGCAGAGGCCGAGGATCGGCAGCACCGATGCCGTGAGCGCGAGGATGTCGGCGTCCGGCGTGAACATGCGCGCCCACGCGCCGCGCACGGACACGGCGAACGCGAGGGAGGCGAGGCCCTGGACGGCGCTCAGCGCGAGCCCCGCCCTCGCCGCGGCGCGCGCGGCGGACGGCCGGTTCGCGCCGAGCTCGTTGCTGACCCTCGTGGACACGCCGAAGCTGAGCGACGACGGGAAGATGTAGAGCAGCGACGTGGTCTGGATGAGGATCCCCATGGACGCCACGGTGGCCCTGGGGTTGGCGAGGAGGCCGCAGAGCAGGATCATGATCTCGTACCACCACCATTCGAGGCAGACGCTGGCGCAGCTCTCGGCGGCCAGCCTGACCAGCCGCACCCACCCGTCGACGTCCTTGAACATCTTGCGCGGCAGCGAGAATCCCCCGGTGTCGCGGTGCACGCCGGAGACGTAGACGAAGGCGAGGAGGAAGATGACCAGGTTGAGGTTGGCCCAGGCGGAGGCGAGCGCGACGCCCTCGATGCCGAGGCCGAGGACGGAGACGAGGAGGTGGTTGATGGGGAGGTGGGCGGCGACGGCGAGCGCGGCGCACGCCGTGAGCGGCAGGTTGATCGACTGGACGCGGAGGTAGATCCGGAGCGGGTGGAGGAGCGAGAGGAAGAGGAGGTCGGGGAGGCAGAAGAGAATGTAGCGCTGCGCGGCGGCGGCGATGGCGGCGTCCTGGCCGCACAGCAGGAGGAGCGGCTCCATCCACGCCCAGAGGAAGGCGACGGGCACGGACACGGCGAGGAGGAGGAGCACCATCCGCTGCATGGTGGCGCCGACGAGGGGGAGGTTCCCGGCGCCCACGGCCTGGCCGCACACCGGCTCCATGCCCATGGCGAGGCCGGACAGCACGGAGTACCCCGTGATGTTGGCGAATCCGATGGCGAGCGACCCGCCGGCGAGCGCGAGCTCGCCGAGCCGGCCGAGGAACAGCATCGAGATCATCGGCCGGATGTACAGTATCAGCCCCGTCATGATCATCGGCAATGACAGCCGCAGGATCGACGCCGCCTCGCCGCCCTTGCTCACCGCCGCCGCCGACGTCTTCGGCCTGTCCTCCAACACCGGCGCCGCCGACGTCTTCGGCACCACAACGACAACGACGTCGCCGCCGCCATTGCAACCGCACGGGGGGAGGAGTTGCCGGTCAACGAGAGCCTCGCACATGGCAGCGATGGCGGCAGTATCCAAGCTCTTACACACGTCTTGTCCTGTGTTGCACGTGTGCAACAAAACAGCTAGCTAAAAACGGCGGGAGAAGATGAGGAATTCAAAACTCTAGCAAAGGTAACAAGCTACCACGAGCTTTATAGCAAGATAGCTAAGGCCGAAATGGATAGGGTCATTCGATGCAACAGAGAGAGGGATATCAAGAACAGGACATGGATTAGTTTATAGTGATGTTTTAGAACGGATCAGCTCGACGTCGTCGTCTAGCAGCTTGCAGCTAGCTGTGTGCCGGCGGCGAGCGGCGGCGGCGGCGACGTCGACTTCGTCGTCTCGGGCGGCGGAGCTTGGTTTGGATGATCGATCGCCGGCTCGAGGTGTCTGGATGGAAGGAGACAAATAAATCGAGGAGACGAGTGATGAGAAAGTTGAGAGCTTGAAGCTGGACGAGGAGAAAATGAGCAGCGAGGGATCTATTTATATAGTAGGCGCGCGAGAGGTGATGGGTTATTTCTGCAAAAGCACTTCACTGATTAAATAGACTAATTGCCACCACACAATTTTATAGGTATGTTTTCAAAATAAATTTGTTACTTTTAGCGTTTCTTTAGGTTGTCTCAATCTAGTTAAAATTGTTAAATTCGCTGTCGGAGTTATGAAGACAAGGAATGTTATTGGATGCAATTTGGCAAATGAAATTTGTACAAAATGGGCTAATGAAATCAAGTCAATGCTTAATTTTCTGCAATATTATTCTCCTTCCCTCCTTATATTACATGGAAATGTTGGAGCTGCCCGGCCTGATGAAAAAAAAATAAGGGGAAAAGTCCGACTTGATCATTATCATGAAAAAGAAAAAACTGTTTGACTTTTGCTCATAGACGTACTATTTGTGTTCTTAATTTGCGACAGAATAGTAATAAAGTGCAGCATAGTAAAATCCTGAATTTGTGGGTCATGACGGGGTACTAAAAGTAAATTGAACTTCATTGCTTTCCGGCCGGCCCCTACTATTCATCAAAGATCCGGCATTGCAATGCCATTTTTTTTGGCAGAACAGGAAAGAATATTACAAATTTACAATAGTCCTCTTGTTATAAAAAATAATGAAAAAGTTAGATACTAAGATAGAACAAAGAAACTGTAAATATTGAAATTCCGCGAGTAAGCAGACGAGCAGTCACAATGCCGAGCAACTCTAACACATGTAACAAAACATGAATGAGCATCGGCCACCATCTTCATTCTTTTGTAAGATTCTAAACCACCGTCACCAAAAAAAACTTTATGAACCCTAAATCCGGCACCATTGACTGAATCATCAACCTGACAGACAAGGCCCCGCACATTGTTGCAGGAGTTTTGTATGATAATAATATAAATAACATGTAATTAATAGCTAGACGATATAACTTTATATGCTCTATATAATTTTTATCTTTTGGTCGACCATGGAAAAGAATATAAATAATTAAGATATTGCAGTTTATAACAATTTAAATCATATATAGGTTAATCATTTAAAAGTAAAACTAAGATGATGTGTCCTCAATGACAGAAGAAAAAGAAGATAATATAGATTAATCATTAAAAGATAAAACTAAGGTAATATGACTTTATGGGATACGGAAAGGAGGGAGATAATTTGGACTATAGATCATCCAAAGTTTAGAAATAATTAAGCTGATGTTGCTTAATGAGAGAAAAGAAATATATTAATGGGGATAAACTTTAAAAATATATAGGATATAGATACATGTCGTACAAGTTTAATACATTTCCTTCCATTCTTAAGTGATTTAAATATGCCTTTACTTGGATAGTCAACTAATTTGCTAACAATTTACTACTAGTGCACTAGCTATAGCTTCCTAGTATTCGAGCTGCCAGAAGTACACAATCTGTCTAGTAGCTAGCTAGCCACTATCGTGTGCTGATATTGTTCAGAAAACTTAGATTGCAAACCAATTTTCAGATACAATGATGTACAACTTACTCGACCGAAACTTTATCCTCAAATCAACCAAAATGTCAACTATTTGTTTATAACCAGAAGTAAAAGAGAGGGTCAGCTGAATTCATTTTGTAACAGTGCATGCGTACCCGAGGTACGTGCCTGACATATCTACATTCATTTTGTAATGTCAACCATAGTCCATATACATGATCTCCAAATTTCAGTTTCAAAATATGAATGGAGCTAACTGATCATTACAAACAAAACAGTGCCTGTCATATCTAGAAGGCTGCAAAAGAGTTTACAAATTACAGATAACTACTGGACCTAGCAGTTCAGCATGACAGAAACTAAACACAAACTGTTTAAGAATGTTGTTTGGTTCGTGGTCAAACTTTAATTTGCCACAAACCCATAACTAGCTAGGTTTCACTTTTATATGCAAGTGTTTAGTTCGAGCTATAGCTATGGTACCGTGGCTAAGCTAAACTTATGGTATGAAAGTTTGGCAAAGTGTATTAAACATCTAAACAGGTCCTGAATCCAACATAACGTCAAGAACACCCTACCATAAAGCAACGGTTTCTTTTTTTTCCCGATTACACGGCAATCATACATGCACACACCACACTACACATGCAACACCATATTCACACCCCACATATGTTTCCCCTAACACACTTTAAGAGACGAAAACCAGTGGCATATCCATGATCTTACTAAAATTCTCCTGAAATTCCACCTGCATATATGTAATATTCGTAGGCACTGGGATTTAAACTCTGGTGGATGAAATCATGCAACTACGACTTCACCACCACATCACCAGTGCTTCCTCAACAGTTCCCTTTTTTGAGTAAGTAGTAGAGATATTTCCCTTGTTTTGGAGAATTTATATAATTTCTCTCTACCGGAGGATGGAATTAAATTGTTGTTGTTTGGAAGTAGTTACGTAGGGGTCATTTCATATTATTATTATTATTATTATTATTATTATTATTATTATTATTATTATTATTATTATTATTATTATTATTATTATTATTATTATTATTAGAGTAATTTTTACTTTGGGCCACTCTTATTGACCAATTCTTTTTATTATGGACTAGGATCATGCCTATATTTTTCACTTTACAACATATAGCTACCTATCTTTACACTTTGGATCGGGGTTTACACCATATAGCATAAGAACCAACAAATGTACATTATTATGTTATAATACATCCTACAAAATAAATGGGATTTCATTACAAATGAACATTCAAAGATAAATAGATTTTGTTACTACATATGAACATTTCAAAGATCAAATTTCACTACTTGGAGAAATAGATATCAAGGCATAAGTTATGAACCCCGGTCAAAGTGCAAACATATGTGGTGTTATGTAAAAAGATGAACTACCTCCAGTCCATTGTGAAACTTTGGCCTATAAGAGTGGCTCAAAGTAAAATTTACTTTGATAATATTATCAGTATTATAGCCTATTGTATGGTTGTACTAATGATTAGTTTGGAAACATACGTGTCTCTTCCATGTTGATCCGATGGTCTCTATATTGTTACACAAATATATTTATCCCCCTAACACAGAATTCCCGGATTTTGATACAAATGGAGTTCTGTGATATATCCATCCAATCATGAGAATTTCAATTATATATAAAAAAATGTACGTGCGTTGCAACGAGAATTAAGTAAAGAGAACCTCACCGTACACTTTAAATCCTAAAAAAATATAAAATAAAATTAGTCCCTTATAATTTTTTATTTCATATTTTTCATCACTTTACACCTTGTTTTAAAATATTTTTTTTCTAGTTTGATGTCTTGGTGTTGGGGAAGAGAAAAAAGTCCACCTATCTTATTGTTTGAGGGACCCTTATGGCATTGGTGGCCACCATAATATGGAAATTAGGAGATATTGACCTCCCAAAATATGGGAATGCACTTACCCATTGAAAATTTTAACTTTTAAAATTTATCGACATTTATGTCAAGTCTATTATTTAAACCATGATGGTCCGCAGCACTACCAGTTAAACTCTACTCCCTCCTTTCCAAATTGAGCATCATACTTATAAATGGTGCCGAGACCTAGGTAAGAAAGTATTATTCCTTCTAAAATTAAACCTCATCGACTAAGATGTTATATATACTAGTTGGCACCCCGTGCCTTGCCGCGGGATTTGCTAGTTTTACATCAAATACAATCAATGTTTCAAATAATGTGGCTTCATATATAGCATCGATCTGCTATTACAATACAATTCATGTTTGTTTTAAAATGTTATTGTGTATTGTTATAATATACAAAAGTTATTTTCATGCACAATCTGGATATCGTCATAATTAGAGTAGTTTGCACCTCTTTGCTTTTATCTCGAGCTTGTTTCGAAAACAGGTTTGGGTTAATGATGCCTGATTACTATATGTTATCCAATTGTTTATAACAAAACAAAACTAACATGTTATACAACAATTTGAGTTGTATTAAATAAAGAAGATAAGTTTGCATTATCTTGGAGAGGACTTGGGAGGAGAAAACATATTATTATGTAAAGAATGGATAACAATGTCACACGTGATTATAATCTAAAGGGAGGTGACTGGATGAGTAATCAATTATTAAATTAGATGGATGAGTAGCTTCTTGATCCAACGGCTGATAAGTATGTACTAATGCGATACGATGGCTTAGAATTATTGATGATGTGACTTCTTGCATGCCCTACTTTATAGAAGTAAACTAAATGGGTACAACTATATAGGAAGATAGGATCAGGCATGCAAACGTGCAATTGCATGCATGCCAGGCATACGAGGATGACATTTACTCCTGCATGCATAGACAAATAGACATGTAGAATAATGCCATTTATTTATGCACGAAAATACGAATAGACAGAGATTAAAAGATGATCAATTTGAGAAGACAAAAAAAAATCTTAAGAGATGATTAAATTGAGATGAAGGAAGTATTAGGTGCACTTAGCCACACCGGTCTACCGTAGAATTGAGGCACATCACAGGAGGCCCATAGACCCCAAAAAACCGCGTGGACTCCGTAGAGGATGAAGATCCATCATTTGCTTTGACCTGGCAGCTGAGGCAAATATTCTAACTATTTGACTATTGTCCGGTGAGAAACGGTAAGTGGAGGGTGCCCCTGATCAATCTTCCTCTGTCCATTTTTTTGCTTTTGCGTTAAATTGTTGATGATCCAACCACTTACGATATATATTTGCTAGCTTCAAAGGCAGTGCTTGTCGAACTTAATTGTCAATTACGTACGTTGCCAATCAATTTGTTTGTACCTTTCAAGAATAAAAAAATTGTTGACTGACCTTGCCGGCCGCTTGAGGATATATAAGTCGTCCAATCACCATGGGACGTGTAGATAAAATACTTTTTCGAAAGTCAAACAGCTAAAAACCCAACATACTAATCATAGAACTCGTCCTAGTTTTTGAAAGGTCAAACTGTACTATTTTTCCAAATAAAAAAACTGCCTAAATTTGTAATTTTGATAAGTAAAAAGATTATTTTGGACCTTCAAAAGATGCTAGTCTGGAGAACACCTTATGTTTTAGGCCTTGTTCGGTTTAGAGGGGGTTGAAGGGGATTGGAGGGGTTTGAGGGGGAATAATTCCACACCACAATAGGTGTGGAATAAATCTCCTCCAATCCCTCCCTCTTGGGGATTAACCAAACATAGCCTTAGCGTAAATTTTAATACCTTTCACTACCTACGTGGTATTATTGTATCACAAGGTAATATATATATAAAATTAACAAGAAAATTATGGTACCTCCTTAAAAAATCGGTAAGTATACACTTAAAAATGTATATTTTTAGTGAAATATTCTTAAAACATATACTACATAATACATGAATGATAAAAATTTAGTGCTTATATAATTGTTGACTTTGAAAGGTCAACATAAGATCAACCTTTTTTTTTATTTGAGACGACTATAAATTTAACGAATTAACTATATATTTAGTCCTATCAGCTGGCTTGCTATGCTAACTTGTGGGAGATTCCTCTGACGTCCGAAATCCATTAATTGTAGCCTCATGTTTTTCTCTTTTCATTCATGTCGTCGCAACGTGGTAAGCCGCAGGCAACTCAGCACCCGGTTTTGCATTTAGTTTTATAACGATATTAAGCATGATGATCTTGATCAGGTAAGATCTGATTATAAACCGTAATGTACTTCTCCACTAAAATTAATCTTGCAATTAAGCTGCCCGCCCACAAAACCCTATAGGCTTCTCCTTGCGTGCAGCTACATTCATTCGAGCAGAAAAAGACCAGCTGCAGTTAATATTCTTGAGGTTTGGTATCAGTAGGAGAGGTTAGGCATCAGATTAATTTTCAGCATGCCACATGTAGAAATAATTAGTGTTTCTGAATTGGATAACATGTTGACACTAGCTGTATAGTTTTAGTTTACTAATTTGAGCAATATTTTTGGTGGAGTTTGAGGAGTTGAGATACATGATGCATGTGTCTAGAAACATTGGACGAAATTAATCAAAGACATCTCTTTCACTTCAAGTATAATAACTTTGGCAACTCTCCCATGCAGTTTTCAAATATCAGCCTGAATTTCTTGACGAACCAATTTTTGAGTTGTCACCAAGCAGTAGTAGACACTGTAACTCTATTCATACTGTACAGGTTTGACCTGTCCGTGTGTTTGTATTTGATGCCATGCCGAGATTAATCAACGTATATTTAATGTGCTTGTCTCTATGTAATCATGTAATTATTACGCATTGCAAAGAGTCGCAGAATACCTAAACGCACCTGTCATTGACCTGTTTGGTGAGGTGAGATTTGTCACTTTGTACGTGTAGTTGTGTGACACTTCCGGTCTATTTGGCACAGCTCTAACTTTAGCTCCACCCCTTCTGAAGTTAGAGCTCAGCCAAACAGTTTCAACTCCACCAAATGGGAGTGTAGCTGGGTGGAGCTCTCTCACCAAATAAACTAGAGTTGTGGAGCTGGGTTTAGGCAGGTCCACAACTCCACTCCAGACTTAACTATTAGAGCTAAATTTAGGAGTTAGAGCTGTACCAAACGTGCTCTAAAATAATCTACCATCTCTGCTTGACCATACTACTTCATTTGGTCACCAGTCTTCTTGCCAGAGTTCCGAGCTTTCACCGGCAAGCGAATCAACAGCAACGGCTCGAACCATGAGTAGTTTGAGCTTTTGCATGGATCCGATGACCATTCTGAACTTGTCATGGAAGCCGCCACCCACCAAGCTGCCGTTTCAGACCAAGTTGTAGCATACACACTTGTAACTCTTTGACATGCTCATGGATCCGGTCATGGCAAGCAGTGGATTTTTTTTTCACTTTTGGTCTCTTGCAAAAACTTAGTTTACAAATAGTTCCTCGAAAAAAACTTATAGCAGGAATAGATCCTTTTCACGATGCCAACGACATTGCCGTCGAGAACCTAAAAAAATCAAAAAAAAACTTATTTGTAATAAAAATTATTTACAAATAAGTCCTTAGCATCAAGGTTATTAGTGCTAAGGACTTATTTTATAAATATTTTTATTACAAATAAGTTCTTTTCAATTTTTTTACAAATAGGTCATCGGTGCCATTCGCCATCATACAAGTGACTTGGCTTCTTTGGGAAAGCTAGGGGGCATCGGCACCGTCATGTTGAACCATGGTACCAATGACATTGGTGCCACCAAAGGCGGAATAAGTTTTTTTAAGATATATTTGTAAAATAAGTTTTAAAAAAGGTCCAAAATGTAAAAAAGCCATATGGCAAGCAGTTGTTAGCCATGCAGGACATCACAATCTTCTCGATGGCATATTTAGTCGCGTTCATCAGGTATGAACAAAATCTAGATATCACAACTCAACTTCACTTTGTCAAGAGTTAGAAAGTGAAGGATGGAGATGGGGAATCACTTGCCTCCCAGGATCAAACTGGAGTTTCTTTACCAAGTCAACAAGAATACTAGTCCAAACACCAGTCAGCTCGCAGGTGACAATAAAAAGTTTTTTTTTTGAACGACAAACAATAAAAAGTTCAGGTTGGTGTCGAGCAGTGGAGAGAGAAATCAAGCATAGCACATCACTGCAGACTTTTTCTTTACAGCGTTACAGTAAAACAACACAAACAACCTTCTGGACTACTGTGATGTCTAAACGCAGAAGAAAAATGGACAATGGAGAACGATGGCCGGCCGTGTAGCACATGTTAGCCTCCTTTTACCTGCATCCACAGTTCCACACGGTTAGTGTCGACCTAAAAATCCACTGCTTGAACTTGTGTAGTTCTCTTGCGCGTTTTTGGAAAAGATATGCAGATCCAATTCACATTTTTTTATGTAAACTGTCAAGTGTCCAAGCAAAGGAACTGAGCCCGAGGTAGCTCCACGGGCCACCTAAAAAATCACTGCAAATCAGAACGGAATTTAAATAACCTTATGTTAAGCCTTACACATGAAAAAGCATAGGACTATTTGTATGTAGCGCTCAATCGCTCTTTCAAATAGTCGCCACTCTTTATAGGTGAGAACCTGAAAATGAATCAAATTTCAAGCAGTATGAGAAGCAAGCATAATAAAAGGAACTAGACTTGTGCTAAAGCCTAAAGGAGGAAGAGAACCTCGGTGGGCATGACTCGCTGCAACAGCTTTCCAAACACTGAACCACTAAATCAGGGTTTGGGTCAAGAAAAAAAGCCGCCTGACAAATTGAAGAACATGTGTAAGAGAGTGCACCAAAAAGGTCCTAACATTAAGCACGCAATTTAAGTCGCTGAAACGTTACGTCTATATTATCAGTGATAGTTTGCACATGAATAGGTCCACCTGACTATACAACATGTATTCAGCAGGTGACAAAACCCCTTGATTCCCCAGGAAAAAAAAAAGAACTCTCAATTATGAAATTCTGAATTCAGCAGTCATAATACTCACAGAATATCGCTCTTTACCAACTGCAACAACACGGTGCACTGTAGACCTACAAGTCAGCAAAAGAGGGAGAACATTCAAAATTCATATACAAGGTTTTTCTTTCTTAGAGATATAAAATAGAAAAGGAAGTGTATAATGTAATAAAACAGAACTCCAAAAGAATTATAGAATTTCAAAAACACACTGAAATGGTCTAACCTGTTCATGAGACAATCCTAAACCAACTTCTTGTTAAGAAAACATTGTGTCATACAACAAATTTAGCCATGTCGAATTGCAAAAAATAGAAAGTTCTTGGTGCAACTACTCACAATTGTAACTGGTTTGTTTGAGCTTTTTAACAACCATGGTACATGAGGCTTCCTCACAACCACAGAATATGTCATCAAAAATAAAAGGAAAAGGGTACCTGTAAATACAATTCGTCCACCTTTCTAGCAAATCGCCAATGTTAACAATCAGGGCCCTGAGGGTACAAGAGACCAGCAAATTAAACAACAAAGTAATGATTTATTTGATTTTTTTCCATTAATATATTAAAAAAACTTATTTACTTTTATTTACCCATCAATGTGATGAACATCTTCCCAGAGCTGGGGATTCCTATTCTTTTCCCTGCATATCTGCAAATTCACAACAGATATTCTTACTTTTCTAAACAAGAGCTATTTTTTGCTTGAAAGTGGTAAAAGGTGGGAACATAACCCCATCCTCACCAAACCTTCTGACCATATATTTGTCTACATGATTGGTTAGCTAAGTTGGTGAATTTATTGTGCAAAGAAAATGTTGTACCTGTAGCCCAGGAGTGCCGTCTGTTGCTAGGAGGGTTATCATTCCATAATCAGAGTGAGCTGATGCACCATAATTGCCATCATCAGAGTCGTCTACTTCACCTACATTTAAAATTATTTTCTATTTAGATAAAACCAATAAATACTACAGTACGGACGAAAAACACAACGCTTAACTAGCTCCACAGCAAGAAGGAAACACAGTCAGCTCACAAAAACAAACGTTCCTAGAAGCTTGAAGAAGCTTCACGATATTTTCAGTTCACATCCCGCTTTCCAGTATAATAACAGGTAAGCAAAACAATCAACAAAATGAAGCAACCTAAGGTATCTTTAAAACTTAGATTAACATTGACTTACAGATTACAATAACATATTTATCATTATGCTCCAGCAAACAGCGGGCAGCAGCAAGACAGTTGCTTTGAGAAATTTTAGCAATAGAGATCACACAGATCTGCTCCATTAGCTGCTACTGTAAGTTAACAGTTAAGATATTTTTACAAACTGAAAAGTAGTCTTCAATGCAAGTTTTAGCTAACAAATGAAATTGTTATAGTTTAGAAAAAGATTATAATTGCGATCATGAAAGTAGCAATTTCCCTATTCACTGTAATGGACAGATTTGTAATGTTTCTGAGCACCCACACGACAATACCACAACAATAGGATGATATCAAGTTCTTCATTCTTTAGAATGACATATAGTGCACTCATTCATGTTTGAAATAAATAAACTTGTTGAATAAATCAGAGCTAAAGAAACCATTGGCAATTATCAGCAATCCAACACAACAAGAAGCAACCTAAAGACCAGCACACATGTTTTTAGCATTTCTCTGCATATCATGAGAATACTACTTTGGTTAATGTCATATGACATACAGGAGCATGAAATAAGTTGACCTGGGTAGTGCAATAATCGAAGAAATGCTGATGGGCAGCTGAAGGCACCAATGTTCTCAAAGAATTCAGCGTCAAGATTCAAACTCAGAGCGATTAGAGAGAGTATCCTTTTGCCAGTAGACCTAGTAGTGGTAGCAAATAAGCAGGAATATTTAAATTATTTAAACAAATAACACCAAAGTATTATACAAACACAATGCTGACGTAATACAATTAATGGATTTCCTTCGGTGAGATGAGCAAAACGAGGACTTACAGTGCACTTGCATGGTACATCTTAATTGTCTCCCTCCGACTTGGTAAGCGCTCTGTAGCCAAAGATAGAATTTATTTATGTTTTGGAAAGAAGTGATAAAAAAGGAGAAGGGAGTACCTTCAGAAGGCCACTGGTTAGCATCATTCTGCAAACCTTCATCTCCAATAGGCCCAATATAGAAACTTTCCTTGAGGTCTCCTGTATCATAAATCACAGTTACAGATCTTAAATAAGTACATCACTACAAACACCAGAAGGTAAAATCCACAAAACCTAGCGGTTGTTCAAAGTATAGGCAGTGAGCGCTTGTATTTATTACTCCATGCACCTTGTACTTATTGAAGATTGTGAGATGTTCAGGATAGATCAAACCAGAACCATGGTTCCTAGTTCAGTTTTTAAAAGCATCTTTCACAAACATCGGAACATTTTTAATTTGCTTAATACTGCTAATAAAGAATATTCCATAATCAGGCACTAACATGTCAACTTCTGATTTTTGCCGACAAAAGGGTCACTCCGGCTCTGTCATGTGCTACTATTATACTAACTTGCCAGTGTTATCCCATACACTTCAGGATTAAATTTATCAACAGTCTTCAAAAAGGAGAGGATGCTTAGGTTTAACAATTAGCAGTTTAACACGGCGAGCAGAGCAAAACAGGAGGCGCAGACCTTCGAATTTGGACGAGGGATCGAGCTTCTCGGCGTAGGGCGGGGTGTATCCCCGGTGGTTGCTGTTCCTCCGCAGCGCTATCTTCTCCTCCATCGGCAGCTCGAAGAACTTCGAGCTCTCCGCGAACAACCTCTTCAGCAATCCCTCCTCCACCCCATGGTTGACCACGTAGAAGAATCCGGACTCCACGCACGCCTGCAAAACCAAACCACACCACACGAATCACGCCCTGTTCTCTCTCTCTCCCCGCCGCCGCCGCGCCCACGGAACAGATTGTTTCCAGGAAAATTGCCATGGAATCCGGAATGGATTGGGTACCTTTCGGATGGACTCGGCGGCGGCTCGGGGGTCGGAGGACGCGAGGTCCACCACGGGGAGGTCCAGGCGATTCCCGCCGCCGCCGCCGCCGGCCATCCCGGATTCCTCTTCTGCCAAAGCGGCGGTTTGCTGCTGCTGCCGCCGCCGCCCTCCGCGTCCGCCGGCGGCTGTATCCCCACGGTAACTGGGCTTACAGAGAAGGAAGCAAACTTGGCCCATCTAGGGTAAAACGGGACCACGAACGGCCCATTACTCAAAGATTTGGGGCCCATTTACAACCAGAGAATAGCCCAGCAGAGAGAAACTTAGGCCCACTAATGGCCTAGTATCCCATCACGTACAAAGAAAGGCCCATTAAGAAGCCTATTATGAATTAAACGAGGCCAATTATGCAAGACAAAGTACAGGCAATTCACCTGAAGATAATGGAATAATTAATTATTTACCACTCTTACGGATGGTGATAAATGATTTGTCACTGGACCCACATATCATAGACACATGAGAGCCCACATGTCATAGACAGCGAGTGGCAAATAATTAATTGACACATCTTAAAAGTGGTCTAAAGTTAAATGTCCCGAAAATAATCCAGCTGCTCCATCATAGATCGGCTGCATATCATTTATCATTTTTAATCATTTTTTCTAGATGAATTTGAGACAGAAATTTCAGATATGTCATCAAACTGTTCGTGGATTGCATCATCTCGCACCAGGGCTTCCATTACATCCTAGTTTTCAGGGAAAACCGGAAAAGACTGAAGCGACGACGCGCAATTTCGGATAGTAGTTGTTAGTTCAGTTTTGAGCCTGATCACTGATCACTTACTGTTTAATAGCCACGCATCACATAAGTGCGACTTGATACTTGTATCTGCCATTCAGCCATCAAATTTCCAGTAAAAGCTCAGCATCAAATTTCCAGTAAAAGCTCAGTAACTTAAATGCAAACGGATGCTTGAGATTCCCCAATTACCACCCCCTACCCAATTGAAAAGGAAGGGCTTTTCATCCCACCAAAATCCCTTTGGGATTAAACGAACAATGCCGAATAAAAGATTAGTGCCCGTCTCGTACAAGATACAGCCCAGCAGAGAGAAACTACGACTAACCCATCGCGAGAGGCCCATGAAAAGCCTATTATAGACTTGACTAGGCCCAATTCCGAGTACTGATTACCAGTCATTTCATTTCGGAAAAAGTCCACTTTAAATCCCTTAATTGTACGCCGAATCTAATTCGTACCCCTCAACCAGAAAACCGGATAGAACGACTCCCCGAACTATTGAAAACGGTGCAATTTGACTCTCCCAGCGGTAATGGAGGGCGGTTTTGCTGACGTGGCGGCGCTAACCCAGTCTTTGTCTCACGTGGCGCTTAAGTGGCATTACAATTAAAAAAATATACGTGGGACCCATATGTCATTCACACAAAAAAAAATATTGTGGGACCCATTGACATGTGGGGCCCACATGTCATCCTCTCTCTCCCACCCTTCTTCCTCCTCCCTCTCTCTCCCTTCTCTATCTTTTCTCTCCCTTTTTCTCCTTCCCATCGGACGGTAGGGCCGGTGAAGGGCGGGGGCGGCGGTGCCGGCGTCGGGGACGCGGGGGCGCAGTGGGGCGAGGAGGCCGTGGCGGCGAGGAAGGCACGAGGGAGCGGCTGGGGGGAGGCGGCGGCGGCCGGTGCGGGCGGGGATGTCGCGCGCCGGGGTGGGGGCGGCGCACCTTCTTGAGCGCCACGATCTTGCCCGTCACCGTGTCCCGCGCCTTGTACACGTTGATGTACGTCCCCTGCCCGATCTGCGCCACCGACAAGACCGATGAGCTCAGTTCCCTTCCCCCACCACCAACAATGGCGAGCGCGAGGGCAGGAGTACGTACCTTGTCGATCTTCTCGAAGGAGTCGGCGCGGCGCAGGGTCCAGCCGTCGATGGCCTCGCCGACGACGGCGGAGAGCCAGGCGGGCCAGCCGGCCGCCACCTGCTCCCCGCGCGCCCTGTTGGCGAAGCTCCCCCCGAGCCCCAGGCCGACCGCCTCGGCGGCGGCAGACCGCGACGACCATGCGTGCCTCTCCCTCCTAGCCTGCTTCGGCGGCTTCTTCTCCTCCTCCTCCTCGGCCGCCTTCTTGGCGACGGCGGGCGGCTTCTCCGGGGCGACGGGCGGGGGGTTGGGCTGCTGGGGGTGGTCGAGGGAGGGGGCGGAGGGGCGGCCGAGGACGCAGCTCATGTGAGAGGAAGGGAGGAGGAAGAAGGGTTGGAGATAGAGGATGATATGTGGGCCCCACATGTCAATGGGTCCCACAAATATATTTTTTTTGGTGTGAATGACAGATGGGTCCCACATTTTTTTTTAATTCTAATGCCACTTAAGCGCCACGTGGGACGAAGACCGGGTCAATACCGCCACGTCAGCGCCACATCAGCAAAACCGCCCTCCAATACCGCTAAGGGAGTCAAATTGCACCGGTTTCAATAGTTCGGGGAGTCGTTCTCTCTGGTTTTCTGGTTGAGGGGTACGAATTAGATTCGGCATACAATTAAGGGAGTCAAAGTGGACTTTTTCCTTTCATTTCAGGTTTCAGCCTGATCAGTGATCAACCACTGATCACTCACTGCTCACTAGTCAATAGTCAATCATCACTCATCAGAGCTGCTTCATACTAAATTATGGTAAAAATGGAGCTGCAACATGTAGCAGCCAATTTAATGGGAGCCAGTTATCAATTTTAAGCTTTACACATGTAAAAATGTTGTAGGCAAAATTAGCAATAGGACATCTTGTTAACAACAAATTTTGGTAATCCAAGTATCGGAGATGAAGATAAATCGAAGCGGAATTCAAGATAGAGATCGTTCCGGAAACAAAGCGAGAATCGGCTAAAATTCCGAATCGGCTATGATCAGGATCGGCAGAGTTCGAGTCGGACAAGGTTGGCCGATTGAGCCGATGCCAACAATGTGGAGCGGTACACGCTGTCGGGTTGAGTTAATGTGCTTCATGAGGATTGCCATGTATGGATCGAGTCTTGAGAAGACAATTGTATCTATTAATTAGGATATTTCATGTAATTTTCTTAGAGATATGTTTGGGCAAAAGTCTGTCGCAAAGACTTATGGTATCTTAGAGTTTGTTAGAGATAAGAGTCGTGTCCGACACGGACATATTTTGTAAATCTCGGGTATTAATAGACCCCGAGCCTCATGTAATACAACAACACACGTTCAATACAATCTCAGCGCATCGCCACCCTTTTACTTTCGTTTTGTTTCGACGAGTTCTTGCTTTCGGGTTGAGCTGCATCGTTTTCGATCTTCAACTAGGGGTAAAACTTGTTATGGCGGCTTGCATTCTCGGGATTAGTGCTTCCATCTTCATGATACTCTAGTCTTGTTTATGTAATTCGTCGAGTTATCATATACTCTGTATAATCTTCGACAATATCGTTGTCTAACCTTCAACCGGCTAACATCTATTATTGGAAGGCAGCCAATTAGGTTAAATATCTATGTTGACTTAGATTATACATGATATCTACCACTCTATAAAACATACAACGGCTTGATCATCTAGATGTTGTCCTTCTTTTCATACTTATAGCTGCATCAGTTGAGTTTGATCTTATAAGTCATTATTAGAATCTTAATCTCTAGCCTGCTTTTGGTTGCCGATTAGGGTAGTATTGGGGTTTCAGCCGGTCTTACCTGATTTAGCTTTATATTTCATGTGCTTAATCGATATGCTAGATCTGCCATTATGTTAAGATCTTATTACAATAAAATATATTAGGCTTCTGTTTGATATATTTTGCTTGCTTTAATATCTTAATATAGAGTGGTATCGGAGTATTAGCCGATACATGCTAGATCTATCTGATCGGCTATGCTATGAACATCTATAATCTCATTGTTAGTATATATTTTGATCTAAGTGATTTATATTGTCTCGGCATGGCGACCGATCTATCCCAATCACTTGATTTAAGTATATATCGACATAAGGATTATATATTGTTAACATCTACAACCGATCGAGTAGATTTAGTTCTTTCTTATTTATTCATGATTACTTATCAATTCACATATGACACCAGCTTAAAGTTAAATGATATGTCATCGGCGGCTAGCCGATCGGCTATCATTTATGGATTTAACCGCGGTTTCTTTGTCTTTATTTCTTGTTGATTGCAGGATCAAATCAACTGGCACGCTCACGAACCTAAAAGCAATATTTTTGGACCTGCACTGAAGTTAAGCAGATCTTTCAGGCCTCGTGTTTTTCACATCAACACATCTAAAATTTATGGTCTTAGCCACAGGACATCCAAAGATCGCATATATGCTAGAGGACACCGTGAAAACATGGCAAATTGACAATTAGCTGTTGGATACCAAACACATTATTTTATTATATTTGATTCAAATAGAGGGAGAAACTTTTAAAAGGGACAAGTTTACCCATGAGGCTAGTTTCTTTTTAACCCGAGTAGGTCTGGTTCAAATTTCTAAAATCCTAGGTTTTGGTGGTGACGATGGTGCTGTGATTGCAAGGTTGACCATCGGCTGTGAGCTTTAGACCCTGTTTAGATGGGACTAAAACTTTTAAGTCCCTATCACATCGGATGTTTGGATACTAATTATAAATATTAAACATAGACTATTAATAAAACACATCCATAATCTTGGACTAATTCGCTTGATGAATCTATTGAGCCTAATTAATCCATGATTAGCCTATGTGATGCTACAGTAAACATTCTCTAATTATAGATTAATTAGGCTTAAAAAATTTATCTCGCAAATTAACTTTTATTTATGTAATTAGTTTTGTATACAGATACTAAAGTTAGGCCAGCGACAGATTCAAGCAGCGAGTGCAATATCGGATTGAAGCGGCGAGTGCGGCGGCCGATTGAAGCAACGAGCGCGCAACAGCGGATTCAATCGGCGAGCGGTGGATTCAAGCGGCGAGCGAGTTAACTTCCTTTTTATTTCTGGAAAGATCATTCCAATGTTAACTAATTTTGAGTCATGATCGTACATAATATGATACGTAATTAGCTGCATTACATTTAAGCTACTGCTGGGGCAGCAGCATTAAGAATTACAGCGGCTGCTTCGAACTAGACACACCTTACCAACACAAGGGTAAATGTGTACTTTCATTACTGTTTCTCCCTCCATTGGCATCGAATATAATAATAAAATAGTGTGTTCGGTGTCCAGCAGATAATTACCATGCTTACACGTTCTTTGAGTGTCCTACGGCTAAAACAACAAACTTTAGGTGTCATGTAGCAAATTTTTCCTTATTTATATGTAGAGCTCAAGCGCTCTTCCAAATAGTCTCCACTTTTTATAGGTGGGAACCTGAAAATGCATCAAATTTCAAACAATATGAGAAGCAAGTGCCAAAGGAACTAGACTAATGCTAAGATTGAGAAAGAAGAGGACCTTGGTGGGCATGCCTCACTACAACAGCTTTCCAAGCACTGAACCACTAAATCAGGGTCTGGGTCAAGAAAGAAAGCCACCTGACAAATTTAAAAAAAAAAAAAACTTGCGTATGAAAGAATGTCCACCAGAAAGGTCCTGAAGTTAAGCACACAATTTAGTCTAAGTCACTGAAGTGCTATATATTATCAGTGTTAGTTTTCCCTTAAAGCGGGGTTCATCCAACTCTAGAACATGAATTCAATGGGAGCTTCCACAAAAAATAGCAATAATTCAATGAGCTGAAACCCCTCAATAATGAAATTCTAATTTCAGTGGTTAGTAATACTCACAGAGTATCGCTCTTTACCAACTGCCACAACACGATGCAGTGTAGACCTACAAGTCAGCAAAAGAGCAAGAATAATCAAAATTCATACACAAGGCTTTTTCCTTAAATTTCAGAACTCGAAAAGACCTGTAGAATTTCAGAAACAACACGGACATGATCTATCCTGCTCATGATATTGACAAGCCTAAACCAACTTAGAAAGCATTGTGCTTTCGAGCATATTTAATCATATCGAGTTGCAAAAAACAGAAAGTTTTTGGTTAAACTACTCACAACTGTAGCTGGTTTATTTGAACTTTCTTAACAGTCACCACAGCACATGAGGCTTCCTCACAACCACATAATGGATTAATTGAAGTACAAACGGATGATACCTGAAAACACAGTTTGTCCACCTTTCTAGCAAATCGCCAATGTTAATAATCAGAGCCCTGTACACAAGACCTGGTTATCTAAGGAGCACACAAGACAGTGATCCAGAGAGCTAAGAGCAAAGCAACAGTATATTTGGAATTGTTATTCATTAATATCACCAAAAAGTATTTTACTATTTACCCATCGATGTGATGAACATCTTCCCAGAGCTGGGGATGCCTATCCTTCTCCCTGCATATCTGCAAACGCACAACAGTGAGAAAACTAGAATATAAATGTAAAAATAAATAATACATATTATTTTTCTGCTTTTCTAAACAGGAAAGTATTGTTTTGCTTGAAAGTGGTAAAAGGTGATCACATAACCCCATTCTCACCAAACCTTCTGAGCATGTATTTGTCTACATGATTGATTAGCTGGAAAAGAGAACAGAATTGAAATTGGTGAATTAATATATGTGAAGAACATGGTGTACCTGCAGCCCAGGAATGCCATCTGTTGCTAGAAGGGTTAGTATTCCATAATCTGAGTGAGCTGATGCTCCATAGTTGCCATCATCGGACTCGTTGATTTCACCTACATTTAGAATTATTTTCTATTCAGACAAAACCAATAACTACTATATAAGGAAGAAAACACAATAACAACGAAACAAAGTCAGTCCTCCAAAACAAAAGTTCCTAGAAGCAGGTTGAAGTTTCATGATATTTTCAGTTCATATCCTACTTTCCAGTATGACAATAGCAAGCAAAACAATGCAGAAAACAAAGCTACCTTAGGAACCTCCATAACTTAGGTTCATATTGATTTACAAGAACATATTTATCATTACACTCCAGTATACAGTATGTCAGCATCAAGATAAATTAGTTTGAACTGTTAGCGATTTCTATCACGCAGATCTACTCTGTCAGCTACTAGTGCAAGTTAACAAGTGAGATATTAAACGAAGTTTTAGTAAAAAATGCAATTGAGACCATGCAAGTAGCAGTATGACTTTTTCATTATAATTTACTTGACATATTTGTAATGTTCCCAAGGGCCAACCCAATAAAGCTACATCAATAGGAGGATATCATGTTCTTCATCCTTTAGAATGACATACAGCATTTTGTTCAAAGAAAGAAATTTGTTGAACAAATCAGTGCAAAAGAACAAATCCAAGCATCAATCTGCATTCTGACATGGCAAGAAGCGAGATAAGGACATTATCAAGCATGTACATAGCAGTACACTGCATATCATTACTCCACAACTTTGGTTAACTTCATATGAGAAAGGGACATGCAATAAGGTGACCTGGGTAGTGCAACAATCGAAGAAATGCCAATGGGCAGTCAAAGAATTCAGCGTCTAGATTCAAACTCAGAGCAACTAGAGAGAGTATCCGTTTGCCAGTACCCCTGGAAGTAGTAGCAAATAAGTGGGAATATTCAAATCATGAATGAAACAGTCATATAGAAGTATTACACAAACACAATACTGACGCGGCGAATCAGTGATGGACGGATGGCTGTCGATAGCAATATAATTATTGAATTTCCTTCACTGAGACGAGCAAAATGAAAACTTACAGTGCGGTTCCACGGTACAGTTTCATTGTCTCCTTCCAACATGGCAGGCGCTCTGCACCCAAATATAGAATTTGGTTATGTTTTGGAAAGGGTTTTGTTTATGTTTTGGAAAGGGTGGAGGGTGGGGAGTGGGATTTACCTTCAGAAGGCCATTGGTTAGCATCATTCTGAAAACCTTCGTCTCCAATAGGCCCAATTTTGAATGTCTCACTAAGGTCTCCTGGATCACAAAATCACAGAAAACAATCTCAACTACATTACTACAAAACACCAGAAGGTAAAATCTACAAGATGTATCAATTGTTCAAACTATAGGCAGTGAGGATGTGGTAAACTGGTAAATGGTTCTTCAGCACTTGTCTCATTATGTGCTCCATCTTGAATCATATCCACCTTTTACTAATTGAAGATTATGTGATCTTCAGGTGTATCAAACCTGACCCATGGCTTGTGGCCAGTTTTAAAAGACATCGTTCACAAGCAATGGGACATTTTTAATTAGCTTATACTCCCTCTCTCCCACTCACTAAGGTGCTATCAAACTTAGTAGTCTATCTTTGACTTTAAATTTCTCATATACTAGTATACTACAACGTTTGTAGCAACAAAATCATAATCATATAAAGTAAATTCAAATGACAATTCAATGATATTATTTTCATCAATAACCATGAAAATTTAATTCATAATAAACTATTTATTAGTCAAATATTTAAAAAGTCAAATCTTAAAATGCGTGTGTCTTAGTGAGTGGGATGGAGGGATATTCCATCAGGCATTGACTTGTCAAGCTCTGTCTTTTGCTAACACAAGGGTCATCCCATTCCAGCTCCTCACGTTCTACTATTAAATTAACCTATCTAGTACTATCAGGCACACTTTAGGCTTAAAATTTCGAGATTTGCTCCGATTCAACAAAAAGTATCTCGAGGTACCAATACCTTACGGTACCAAATCATTTCCGATCATTGGATCTAGCTGGCAGGATGGGCATTGTTAGATCCAACGATCGGAAACGATTTGGTACCGTGAGGTACCGGTACCAAAAGGTACTTTTTGTTGGACCAGAGCAAATCTCTAAAATTTCACTTAACACAAACCTAATTTTGCCATTAAAAAAAGACGGGTCAGCATGCAGCAAATCGCAAGCTAGCGATGAATCGACTAATAGAAGGCGAAGACCTCTGAATTTGGACGAGGCGTCGAGCTTCTCGGTGTAGGGCGGGGTGTACCCCAGGTGGCTGCTGTTCCTCAGCAGCGCCATCTTCTCCTCCAGCGGCTGCTCGAAAAACCTCCTGTTCTCCGCGAACACCTTCTCCAGCAACCCCTCCTCGATCCCATGGTTGACCACGTAGAAGAATCCGCACTCCACGCAAGCCTGCGAAACCAATCCACACCACACGAATCACGCTTCCTCGTCGCCGCACCCACGGAACATAGCGGAGCCTCGCAGAAGTTGGCGGAAATTGCCACGGGGAGAAGGGCGCGCACCTTTCGGATGGATTCGGCGGAGGATCGGAGGTCGGAGGACGCGAGGTCCACCACGGGGAGATCCAGGCGATCTCCGGCGGCGGCGACCATCTCCGGCTTCCAGCTGCCTCTCCCGCCGGGAAGTGGTTGCTGCTTGTTGCTTCTGCTGCTGTCCGCTTCCGAGAATGCTAGTTCTCGGTCGACCGGCGCGGGTGCGCCAGGATCGGACGCTCGCCCTGCGGCCCACCCACGTGTCTCCCTCTCCTCACGGACCCACCTGCCACTTCCACACACCCACACAACTTCATTGCAACAAATCACCCATATATTTTAAAAACTCTCTATTAAAATAATTTGGTTTATTTTCTGTTCCACCGAAAATATTCACCTAGTGTACTCATAATGTTTCATTATGTATAGATCTAATGTTGCAGTGAACTGAAACATTCTTTCGCTATTTGCTGAAATATTTATTTTTATATAAGGTGAAATAACACCCGATTTAAACGAGTGAAACACTTTCGATCTTGTTTTTATATACCTAGTGAAACATCGTGCAATATTTAAAAATAATTTAATAATAAGCTATTTTTTTCGTCGGAATATAGTCTTGTTTTTTTAATATTTAATTGCAATGAATTTAATGGTGCAATCGGATCATTATTTGGATGAGTAATTTAAGAGAAAAATGAGTTTACACGTAGTAAATCGGGTGCTGACGCCCGATTTTAATCTCCTTCCACCGGGCGCCCGAGCGGGAGTCACGTCCATCCGCTTCCGGCGTCTGTATCCACGGACTGGACTGACAGGTGGGCCATCACTGGACAAACAAACAGGGCCCAGCTACAGTAAACATGGCCCACTAAGGCCCATTTCTTACAAAGGCATGGCCAATCTCGCACAAGATTACAGCCCAGCAGAGAGAAAATACGACCGTACAGGAGAGGCCCATGAAAAGCCAATTATAGAACAGACCAGGACCAATTCTGGATACTGGTTGTCAGTCATTTCATTTCAGGTTCCAGCCTCATTAGAGCTGATCAATTGTCCACTTATCACTCATCAGAGCTGCTGCTTACTAAACTATGGCAAAAATGGAGCTGCAACATGTAGAAGGCACAGGCTTTAGAACACACAGGAAGTATGCATATCAGCGCTTCCCCCGTCAAAATTTTCAATTACAATAGAAAAAACACATGAATTTCTTGCTCTTGTCCCTTACTACAGAATGTGAAACCATACAACTTGCTTCAATCAAACACAGATGGGCAGTTCTTGATCTGAGAGCAAAGTTACTTTATTTGTGTCTTCCTTAATCGTGAAAGCATCATAAGAATCTTTATACAAAAAACTCTATACCAATGTTTTGGCAACAGAAAATACAGTGGAGGTTATGTCCAGTCTTCCTGAAAACAGTGAAGAGCAAAAATATATGTTGACACTCGAAGGCGGTTACAAATTTCACCAGATGCTGACATGATTGCTCATAAGTAAAGCTAGTATTAACACACGCGAGAAATCAGCAACAGCAGATGGGCTACATATAAGATCAAGATGTTTCCGTCCATCTCAACGGAATAGCTGCTCACTGAAGTTCACTAATCTTAAGCTTTACACATTTAAAAACGTAGGATTATTTGTGTTTTTCAGAAAATGGATTAAAACCTGGCCTTTACATCCAACATGGATGTACGCAGCCAACGTAGGATTATTTGTATCTAGCCCTCAATCGGTCTTCCAAATAGTCGCCGCTCCTTATAGGTGGGAACCTGAACGTGCATCAATTTCTAACAGTGAGAAGCAAGCATGAAAGAACTGCAATAATGCTAAGCTTAACAGGAGGAAGAAGACCTCGGTGGGCATGCCTCACTGCAGCAGCTTTCCAAGCATTGAACCACTAAATCAGGGTTTGTGTGAAGAAAGAAAGCCACCTGACAAATTGAAAAACATGTGTAAGAAAGAACGTGCACCAAAAAGGATGCAATATTTAGTTGGCGAAATGCTATATATTATCAATGGTGGTTTTACCAATAAGAAGTTCACCCGACTTTACAACATGAGTTCAATAGGAGCTAAAACTCAGTTATGAATTTCTGATTTCAGGTGTTAGTTATACTCAGTTACTCACAGAGTATCGCTCTTTACCAACTGCAACAACGCGATGCAGTGTAGACCTACAAGTCAGCAAAAGAACGAGAACAATCAAAAAATTGTTCTTTTCCATAGGGATAAAATAGGAAAAGAAGTGTATAATGTCATAAAACAGCACCCTGAATTTGTAAGGAACCACACGAACATGGTCTAACTTGTTCATGATATTGACAAGCCTAACCAATTTATCATTGAGAAAGTGCTGTGCCTTCTAACATATTTAACCATATCGAGTTGCAGAAAACAGAAAGTTCTTGGGGGCAACTACTCACAACTGTAATAGTTCGTTTGAACTTATTTAAAACAGCCAGCACAGTACATGAGGCTTCCTCACAACCACAGAATAGGATAACAGAAGTAAGAAAAGATGGTACCTGAAAACACAATTAGTCCACCTTTGTAGCAAATCGCCGATATTAACAATCAGGGCCCTACAGATACATAACACAAGACAACGCATTATCTAAGGAGCACACAGAATTGAGGTCCAGAAAGCTAAGAACAAAGCAATGGCGTAAAGCAATTTCATATGATGTAGGGCTATGTACATCCAGTTTGGATGTAGAGACCGGATTTTAATCCATTTTCTAAAAAAGACAAAGCAATGATATATATGAAATTGTTATTCATTAATATCATAAAAAATATTTGTTTTTTTTACTAAAAAAATATTTGTTATTTACCCTTCAATGTGATGAACGTCTTCCCAAAGCTGGGGGCACCTATCCTTCTCCCTGCATATCTGAAAACTCAAAACAGTGAGAGAAACCAGAACATAAGTGCAAAAAATTATGCATATTATATTTCTACTTTTCTAAAGAAGAGGTATTGTTTTGCTTGAAAGTGGTAAAAGGTGGGCAATAATCTCATCCTCATAAAATATTATGAGCATACTCCTATATTGTTTTAAATGATCAATTAGCTGCAAAAGAGAACAGAACTGAGATGGAGAATCAAAATTTGTGAGAACATGGTGTACCTGCAGCCCAGGAGTGCCATCTGTTGCTACAAGTGTTAGTACTCCATAGTCTGAGTGAGCTGATGCACCATAATTGCCATCATCGGACTCGTTAGCTTCACCTGCATTTAAAAATATTTTCTATTCATACAAAACCAATAAGTACTGTGTGTTTGTGTAAGGAGGAAAAGAAGCTCAATTGGCTCGACAATAATGAAAATGCTCAACTTAGCACTCTGCTGCATATTATTAGAATGCAACTTTGGTTAATTTCATATTATAAAGGGACTCGCACTAAGGTTACCTGGGTAGTGCAATAACCGAAGAAAGGCCACTGGGCAGTCAAAGAATTCAACGTCGAGATTCAAACTCAGAGCAATTAGAGAGAGTATCCTTTTACCAGTAGCACTGGAAGAGGTAGCGAATAAATAGGAATATTCAAATTTGAGACAAATAGTTATATAAAAGTATTACAAACACAATGCTGATGCAGCGAATTAATGATGGACTGATTGTTGTAGATTGCATCACAGCAGTTAAATTTCCTTTGCTGAGATGGGCAAAATGATAACTTACAGTGCAGTTTCATGGTATAGCTTCATTGTCTCCTTCCAACATGGGAAATTCTCTATACCCAAAGAAAGAATTTATTTATGTTCTCGAAGAAATGACAACAAAGAAAAAGAAGAGGAGGGGGAATTGCCTTCAGAAGGCCATTGGTTAGCATCATTCTGATAACCTTCTTTTCTGATAGGTCCGATACAGTAATTTTCATTGAGATCTCCTGGATCACAAATCACAAACAAAAGTCTCAACTGCATCATTACAAACACAAGAAGGTAAAATCGACAAGATGTATCGGCTGTTCAAACTAGAGGCAGAGAGGATACGTTAAAGTGGTAAATGGTTCTTCAGCACTTATCCAGTTATCTGCTTCATCTCGAATTATATTGGCCTTGTACTAATTGAAGATTGTGCGACCTTCAGGTCGATCAAACCAGAGCCATGACTTGTAATCATTTCTAAAAGGAATCATTCACAAGCATTGGGACATTCTTAATGTACTTATATAGCCTTGTACGCGTAAAGAATACTTCATCATCAGGCACTAATTTGTCAAGTTCTGCCTTTTGCCGACACAACTCGTCATCTTCTATTATTACAGTTACCTAGCTAGACACCCCTTAGGCTCAAATTGGCTATAGAAGAGCAGTGCAAACTGCAAACTGCAAAGCTCAAGCGAAGAATTGGCTATGGAACATGAGGCGCAGACCTTTGAATTTGGACGAGGCGTCGAGCTTATCGGCGCCAAGCGGGGTGTACCCCAGGTAGTTTCTGTTCCTCAGCAGCGCCATCTTCTCCCCCAGCGGCTGCTCGAAAAACTTGCTGCTCTCCCCGAACACCTTCTCCGCCAATCCCTCGGCTCCATGGTTGACCACGTAGAAGAATCCGTACTCCACGCAAGCCTGCAAAACCAAACCACACACCAACACGAATCACGCTTGCTCACTGCGCTCACAGGCGGCCTCCCAGATTGGTAGGAGTAGAAGAGCAGAATCCGGAATCAGGCGAGAACCTTTCGGACGGATTTGGCGGCGGCGGCGAGGTCGGAGGACGCTAGGTCCACCACGGGGAGGTCCAGGCTCTCGCCGGCGCCGGCGCCGGCCATCTCCGGCCGGCTGCCCGCGGCGCTGCCTCTCCTACAGAAGCGGTTGCTGGTTGCCGCTGACTTTGCTGCTGCTGCTGCCCGCGTCCAGCGCCTGGATCGATGGACTGGGTTTAGATGGGCCGACCAATGGGCGTAAGTCTACTTAAGATCCCTCGACTATGGGTCGAGTTTCAAACGTAACAGGAATAAGTCTACTTAGCGTCCCTAAACTCTTGCGGCTGGTTGAATCGCATCTCTCAACCACAGAACCGGGCATAACCTGTTCCCTAACTTTCAAAACCGTTGCAAACCGACTCTCTCAGCTGTTTTGCCCTTCGTGGCACTTACGTGGCGAGCTGACTTGGTCTTCATCTCATGTGACATCGACGCAGCGCTTACGTGGCACTAAAATTGAAACAAACCTTAATGGGACCCACAGGTCAGTGAGTAAAACAATAAAAATAAATTTTGGGCCCACATGTCAGTTAACTTTCTCCTCCCTCTTTATCCTCAGAAAATGGCCAATACACTGTAGATGAGGCCCATTAAAATCTCACTACGAACAGAAACAGTCAGCCCGTTAACTTAGCATATCCCATAAGGGCCCATTTCTCATAACAAAAGAGCCCAGCAGTGAGAAGGCCGAATCGAGTCCCATTATAAGCCCAATATGAACTGAACGAAGCCCCATACAAGTTATTACTAATCCCGTAATCCCGCCATAAAAACCGACTGTGCAATTTTTCCTAGACGAATTTTGAGACAGAAATCTCAGATATCTCATCGATGTTCCGCTGCCGTTCCACTCAATCAGTTTATCAAACTATTCATAAATTGGCTAACCGTTGTCTCAGTGTCTCCGCTTCTGTTCCATCATTCCAGATTACCAGGGAAAAGACTGGTAAGCATGAATCAACCATGCACAATTTCAGGTATACTGTTTGTCAATCAGTTCAGGTTTCAGCTCCAACCAGCGACAACCCGCCCTCCGGCTCCGGCGTGTCCTCGCCTGATCGATCACCTCATTACAAATACTTGTTCAGTTTCATCAGCGAAAGTTGATTTTTTTTCTGAGAGACTCAGGCCCTGTTTAGTTCCAAAGTTTTTTTTTCCAAACTTTCAACTTTCCATCACATCAAAATTTTCATACACACAACTTTTCAGTCACATCGTTCCAATTTCAACCAAACTTTTAAACTTCAGTGTGAACTAAACACAGCCAGAGTGTAGGACGAGACTTTTGGTTGCACGGCCGCTGTCTGAACAAAGAGTCAACACCCACACATCACTCATCAGTGTTACTTCACAGTTCACACTCGCATCAGCCATCAGTTTCCCAAGGAAAATCGAAAAACTCGCCATGGTTTTGGTCACAAAAGCTCACGGTTGTTTCAGCTGTAAAATCCCGTTCCTCTCAACTCACAAGCAGACAAAGCTGATGTATTAGAAGTTGGAGCATATGCGTGCGAAATTCCTGAACTTCACAAGAGTTGGTGTGCAGCAACGCAACACAGAGGGGCCTCATCTGCAATGATTCCACTGAACTGAGAGGATGAGTCAAATGAAGGAATTGTACTACTAGTAGCAAGTAGGAGCATGATACATTCATACAACTCGACCTGACAAGATTCCAATTTCGTGGGGTTAAGAAATACAGTACAATATTTGTGACCAAAGGGGACATGTGCATAGCTAATCCGGACAAGAACTCCCAACCACCCTAGCGCACAAACAACAATTAATCAATGCGATACATCATACAACACTCAAATCACAAGGGGAAAGCCGGATGAAATATAAGAAAATGGGTAGTTAAGCTGGAATATTAAAGGTTCAGGACCTGTGAAAGTGAAAAAAAAATAGCCTTACCTTTAAATTAATCCATTGAGATGTATCTTAATGTTTATCAGTAACCTTCCCTATCAAACTTTTCTATTACAATAAGAAGAAAAAGAACACCCATGATCTTCTTTGTTTTGTCCCTTTTCTGATAGAATATGAATGCACACAACTTGCTCCAATCAAACGAGATGGGCAGTTCTTGATCTGTGAGAGAAGTTGCTACCTTTGGAGGTTGCTTCTTTATCCAAGCATCCTAAGAATCTGTACACAATACCATACGAAACAGTCGTAACAAGGTTGACAAAAGAAATGCACAATCGTTTGCTCTTCAGTTTATCACTGCAACCAAAATGTAAATTTTAAACTTAATTTTATAGGTGATTTCGATGGTTTTTCATCGTAGTTTATTTTCTGTTGTTGGTTTTTAAGTCACTAAAACATATTTATAAAAATACATTTTTTTTTCACTGATAAGCGTTACGGTTTATAATCAGGACGAAATGACAGAAACACTTATTAGGGTTAATGCAAGATTACAGGGTTACCGAATCAGTAAAATGGTTAAAACGAACAGAAAAGACACCGGAGGTTATGTCAGGGCTACCCAAAAACTGTGAAGAGCCACACTAGCTGTTGACACTCAACGGCACTCACAAATTTCTGATCTCATATCAAGTGGTTGGAAACCCCACATGCTGAAATGCTTGATCATAATATTTTTTTTAGCAAATGCGACAAGACGACAGCAGCTGATGGCGTACGCATCAGATCGAGATGTTTCTGTCCGTCTCAACCGAAAGATAGCTTGTTCACTGAAGCTCACTACCACCATGGACAAGCACGAAGCATATCCATGTAGGATGAAAGCCACTGGGTAAAAGAAAACCATTAGAGCAAATCTCCGAATCTGTGGCTCTGTTAAAAAAAACTCTCTGAATCTGTGTTCTCCAGTTTCTTCCAAGAACCGTTAGTAAAAATGGGTCCAGCAGATAGCCCTGATTGAATCTCTGCTGATGCTGTCAATTTGTCAAACACGAGGTAGAGTAAAGGCTTTAGCGACATCTATCTAGTTAGTTATCTAACTATATAAGCAAAGTGAAGCATAATTAAGCGAGAGGAAAGCACACTCCAGAACCCAAAACAGCTGCAGTGCCATCAGTTTCAGTTTCAGTTTGAGTGAGCTCGAGGGAGCTTAGGGTGGCTGCCATGCTGGTGGTGGAGCTGGGCGTGTGGCTCATCCCGCTCACCCTCTTCTTCGTCCCGTGCCGGCGGATCGTGCTCCTCCTCAAGCAGCTCCAGGGGTTCCACCGGAGCATGACGCGGCCGCGGCGGCGCGCCTCCGCCGACATGCTCAGCCGATTCTCCGGGCTCAACGACAACATGGTCTTCGTGCTCTGAGAAAGTCTGAAGAAGGTATATGTGGGTGCTTTTCTTGGTTGATCTAGTCGGAAACTCAGATGGCTTTTGGCCATGGTGCTGGATTATTGCTGATGCTAATTCAGCTCGTGCTGTAGCTCTTCATCTCTTTCTCTTTTTGTTCGTTGGAAGATCCAAAGGAGTTCTCTCTCTGAATTTTTCATCTTTCTGTGTACCATAAGCTAGCTCCAGTAATCTGAGATGTACATGAACTTACTGCATTTTTCATCTTGTGTACCATAAGCAAAGCTCAAGTGGTCTGAACTTACTTAATCTTATGTACAAGAACATCAGAACTTACTGAATTTTTCATCTTCTCGTTGACCTGAGAGAAATTCCTGCATGATTCTTGTTTTCTTTGTCGGCTCGATGGATCGAAAAAGTACAGGAAGGAAATATTCCAGTTGTAAATTCAGCATGCACAAGAGAGAACTAAGGATCAATTTGGGGAAGCTAGATTTATGTATCCTATACTCGAATTCGTAATATTTCAAAGTCAGAATGCTATATTGAGCAGCATGGCATCACCTCCATTGTGCTTCTGCTCTCTCCTTCGAGGGCAAAATCGTCCACAATGTGGATTTTCTGAAAATTTTAACATTGATTGTGCTGAAATGATTAGTTCCTCATCCAATTCTCCTTTTTTTCAAGCAAGCCTACATCATTTCACAGTATTTATGCCCTATGACAAGGAATGCCAATCTTATCCTGCAAAAGAAAATATGTTGTGTTGCTATCAGTTAGGTCCCACGGTCAGGCAAGATCCACAGAAATAAAATCCTGGAATTTAAACAGATTTTTCTAAATAATCATTTGTCAAACAGGTAACATTAAAACTCAGATTCTTGCCGAACTTATTTGAACAGCACATAAGCTACACCTTCCAACCCAGAAAAAACCATATAGATCCATAACCAGAAAATATTTTTTAAGGAAAAAACCATATAGATACATAACCAAAAATTGTTTTTTTTCTAGAGCAGTGGAAGTAGTTACTTAAGTACTGCATGATTGAGTTCTACTCCCTCCGTCCTAAAAAAGACAAACCCTGATTTCCGTGTCCAACGTTTGACCGTCCGTCTTATTTGAAAAATTTATAAAAAAAAATTAAAAAGACAAGTCACGCATAAAATATTAATCATGTTTTATCATCTAACAACAATGAAAATATAAATTATAAAAAAAATTCATATAAGACGGACAGTTAAAGTTAGACACGGAAACTCAGAGTTTCTTTTTTTTTTTTTGACTGAAGGAGTAAGCCTCATCTGCTGCCGCACATGCGCGCTCACTCCTGATCAGTACACTGTGTCACCAGACAGGAGGACGTTCGTTGCCCCCGGATACCATCACCCTAACATGGCTTCCTATAAGGCTATGTATTAACCAATCACTCACCCACTCATCACTGTGACTTCACGCACACTTCACACTAACATCACTCACCGACTTCCAACGAAAATTCATCACGGTTTGGTGCCTTGGTCACATTGCTGACAGTAGTTTTCAGCTGCAAAACTTTTCTTTAAAAAGACGTGAATATTAGAGAATGACCTAATATCAAATAGGGAGTAGCTATACAACATTCGACATTTTTTTAATGAAAAACTTTCAATTGTAATTGTAACTACTATGTAACTACAATATAAGTAATATGTAACTCATATATAACTCTGAAAAATTGGATGGAGCAATTGGTTAGTTGAACGAGCATGCAAGCTGCAGGTCTCTGGTTCAATCCTGGCCACAAGCATCAGGTTTTTTTTCCATTTTTCCTTCACAGCACAAATCTCAAAGTATATCGTACGGTTAATTTATTTTTCCATTTTTTCCTTCACAACACAAATCATTTTTCCTTCACAGCACAAATCTCAAAGTATATCGTACGGTTAATTTATTTTTCCATTTTTTCCTTCACAGCACAAATCTCAAAGCATATCGTACAGTTAAAAATTCGACAGTTTTCACCCCTAAAAACTTTTTTTTCCATTTTTTCCCTCACAGCACAAATCTCAAAGCATATCGTACGGTTAATTTTTTTTTCCATTTTTTCCTTCACAGCACAAATCTCAAAGCATATCGTACGGTTAAAAATTCGACAGTTTTCACCCCTAAAAACTGTCGACAGTAGGATAGCAAATCCGTATCAAATAATTAGAAAGAGTGATGTTTCGAACCCAGGTTATTTAGCCCACCACCTTGTGAAGCAAGCCGGAAGATCCCTGGGCGTTTCTCGCAAAACTTTTCTTTTCTCACATGAATCCATCAGGTAACAAGACTGAAACGGTCACAGGTAGCCGCATCATTGCCGGGGCAAAATTGGAGTAGAGGCATATGCATATTAGCATATATCGGCGTCAGATGTCACACTATCTTCCAAGATCGATGGGCATGGAGATCGTAGGATGAATGCCAGATGCATGCAGCTTCCAGATCGGTACAAGAGTTGGTGTTTCAGCAACAGAAGCTTCAGAAAAGGGATTACGTTATCGCCACCTCCAGATCTGCAAATGATTCCTCACGCTTGATCGTCTGTAACCGAAATGATGCGCCAAGCTTTGTATGATACTGTGTGATGTGATGTAGGCATGTAAGATGGAGAGAACAATCGATGAGATCGTTAGAGGTGCAAATCCAGATTTAGGTGGATCAGAATGTGCAGAAAGAGACATATGCTTTGGCTAATATTGGACAGGCTTTTCCAACTAATAGCATTTAACAAATTAAGTGTCACACACGCAAAGAAAAAGGGAAAAGGTACATAAACAAAAGTGGTATGTGGCTACTGCACAGTACACACAAAAGGGCTTTCAATAGAAATTAAGTTAATGCAGTAATTAATCGTTGGTTTATTTGGAAAGAACGAAACAATCGAGTCTTCAATCAGCAGCACAAAAGTTGGGTGGAGGTAGCCAGAGGAATGGTCGACAAGGCGGCGTTGTGGCGGTTAGCCAACGCTGCTGTACCGGTGTTTCGCCTCTAGTTGCTAGGAGCTTTTAGGTCACAGTCTTTCTTCGCGAGATTAGGCTTTAGTCCCCCCCTTCCAGTTCTCCTGTCTTCTGCTGCTCTTTGGTTTCGTTGTACAAACTTTTTACTCCTCTTAATTAAAAAAAAAGGCTCCTTGCGTATACCTGAAAAGATTAATCGTCGTCTCTAGGGATGAAAACGGAATGGATAGTTTCCGTCCGCTCCGAACAAAAAATGATACGGATACCTTTCGGATATGGATACGAATACGGATATTTTCTCCCGGATATGGTATCGGGGTTTCCGTCAGATACGGATAATAATTCGGATATCCGGTGAACAGTGCTATTCAGATATCCGCAGAAGCCATAAGACATATCCCATTTCTTTCTAACTCTATAACCTTCAATATGACTTTATAGATTTTAATAGTAGTTTATCTCTTAACACTAGTCCATACTATTAATATTATTTAAATTTTTAAAAATATTTATAAATTATACTTCATTTTATATAAAATGAGCTAATTATATAAGTTGATATTTGTTTCTATTAGAAGTTGAGTTGGTTTTCGTACTCTGAGAAAAATTTGTTTCCGTATTTATGTCTGATCATATTCGATTTTTATTCGTATTCGAGATAATCCGTATTTATTTCCGTATTCGAGCTATCCGTATTCGTATTCGTTTTCATATCCGGTAAAAAAAAGTGATAACAAATATGGTATGAGTATTATTCGTCCGTATCCGCTCCGTTTTTATTTCTAGTATGTCTTTGAGCATGTGTAGGCTCACTAGTAGGTGCTGTGGTATGTGTGTGCGCGTGCATCTTTTGAGTAATCGAAAAAAAAAACTTGGAACATGGAAGATTTTAGCTTTAGGTGCAACCCAAAAACACAGTTATAAAAACAAACTACTACTCTTAACCGAACCGCAGCAAAGTGGAGCTGTAATCTGAAGAAGAACCAATGAATAGAGAGATCAGAATGTGACTGTATTTGCTTGTATTGATCCAATCACAATCTGTTGGCTGGTAACTGTGATAAATAAGATACAAAAGCAGTCACAATCTGTTGGCAGCACAGTTAGTGCTACAACGGTTTTTATGCAAGAATACTTCTAGAACTAACAACTTCACCCAAGGCAAACACAAAAGAAAGACAGTGAGTCTGAACAAAATGAGAAGGTATAATAACATCATTGAATGTCTGAATGGCTACGGCGAACAGAAAAGACAATACTACTAGTAACGGTGAAAAGCTATAAAGCTAGCTGTGGACAAAACACTGCCTACTAATTTCTGACTTTATATCATTTCTAGGGAAGACTGACAGGCTAGCTCGTCATGTTAATATAAGCATGATTAGGGACAACTGTTAGGTCAGATGATTCGCAAAATATCGACATGTACCTTTCTGAATGTACATCTCAACTGACTAGTGACTAGCTAGATGCTCACTGACGAGTCCATCATGTAATGAACATACCGTAGGATAAATTCATATGGATAGAGCATGATACTATGATACTATGTGTAATGGTGCTACACTTTTAGAATCGGTAGCCAAGGGTCTCTTATTCTACTATAGGTGACGTAGTTCCATAAGAATTGCTAGCTAAAATATTTTATATGGTTTAACGCTAGTCAATAATAAATGGGAGTTGGGGATTTGTCCCATCACCTTATTTCTCATTTGATTTACTTTTATCTTACCTTTTTATTACTATTAAACTTATGGTTGTGTGTCTTATGACAGAAGCCGGAGATGTAATCCATTTCCATTATCCAAAAAAATCCATATGGATAGTTTACAATTAGTACTACTCCTCCATACTTTCCTGATATTAGTGCTATGCACGTACTTTACAATGAAATTGAAAGAAATAAAGACGAATAGTATTATAGGATTTAGTTTTATCTATTCAGTTTTTCTGGCAAGTAGCATGTTGATTTTCGTACAAATACATTGCTTTTTGGGTGGGTTGTTTTTTCAGCATGGTGTTCTTTTAGGGAGAGGAGGACAACAACGACTCCGCTTTAACAGTAGCAGAGAAAATGATTAATCCGTAATTGCAGGAACCTAAATTACTAATGTCCCCCTCCAAAAAATAAGAGATTTTGTCTATATATACTAGCCAAGAGCTTGTGCGTTGTAACCGAAAAAAAAGTCTCTAGCTTATTAAATCAATGAATAAGTACTCATTTAGTTCAAATAGTACTATGTTTTTTCTTATTGAATAAGTAAGGTGGTTTTAAAATTTGGGGAGAGCTAACAGTTAAACAGGGGAGTACTCATTGAAAGTTGGTGTGATAGTATATATTGTGGGGCCCAAATATCAGTGATAGGTGTGAAAACAGACACCACCACTACTAACATTTTAAGTGGTATAGATAACTACCTATATGATTCATGAGCCAATTCGAACCTTTCAATTTGATTCTAACAACGTTGAAGTGTTAGAGTTATAGTTGCGCTATAGGCTATGAGTAATTTTTACCATTCTTGAGGAAGTACTATAGGACCAGAGGTACCATATTTTTTAAGTGTAAAATTTGGTACCTCTATTAAGTACCTCAAGATATTAAAATTTTAGTGTAAAATTTAGATACCTCAAGGTACTTTTTAAAAACTGTAAAATTCCTCATAATTTATGATCCTACTAACTCAATCTATAAATATAAGCATTTCTAGGTGCATTCCTTGTATTTACGAACAGAGGAAATAGTAAATCCATGTGGGATAAAGGCAGTATACATGACAAGGAATAAAAATATCATAATGTTCAGCTCCCCACAACCGAAAGTAATGTCCAAACAAGTTCATGGTGGGTGGCAATGGCAACACTTTCCTCTATATAAACAACTTGAGGCACACCACATCACTACCAAGAGAGAGAAGCACACCACACTCCAAAGAGTTGAATAGAGCCATCGACCAGTGAAGGCTGTGGCCATGCCGGTGATGGAGCTAGGCATACTGCTCATCCCACTGACCCTCGTCTTCGTGCCTTGCCGGCGGATCGTCCTCTTCCTCAAGAGGCTCCAGGAGTTCCACCGGAGCATCACCCACCCGAGCTTCACCTCCGCCGACATGCTCAGCCGCTTCTCCAGCTTCAACTCCATGGCCCTGATGCTGTGAAGGACTTGGAGGCAGCAGGTACTCCCTGCAGAGCTGAACTGATTCTTAACTGTTCTGGAGGCAGCAGGTACTCCTGCAGAGCTGAACTGATTCTTAACTGTTCTGAAGAACTCGTCTGTTCGTGAAAATTGTTCTCTCTTTTGACTATTCGGCTGTTCATCCTTCCTTTTTTGTACAATAAGAACAGTATAGTAGTTTGAGACTTTGAGATGTAGTAGACTTACTTCAGAACTTGCTGAAAGTTGTATATATTGGTGTTATGAGAGAGATAAAATTTCAGGCTGCATCTGACAGAATTTCCTGAACTTTGCTTCTGATATGTAGTATATGCTAATATGCCTCTCCAATACATGATAGAATTTTCAGCATGATATTGTTTTCTTTGTCACCTTATACGTAGTGGATGAGCCACACGCTCCAGGGAGAAGGAAAGAAAAAATTCAGGAGGAAATATTCGGCTGAATCATATAATAAACTTATTACAGTGACAATACTGAGAGTGAAAAAGGCTGAGTCCGGCTGGTTATAAAACAGAGCGTTGTACTGAAATATTCAGTTGCTTTTTATCCTTTTTCAAGCGATATCATGTCTCCTTCATACTTTTGGCAGAACGTACACCTTGCCCCACAACAACAGAAAAGAGATAGATGTTGCTATCATTTAGGTCCACACAAAACGATTAGTCGCATATAGCAGATTACCATCTTTGCAGATTTGTTTGGATAATATTCTCTCTTTAGAGTAGAGATGAGGAGCCACAAATTAATAAAAAAAATTATTGGTTACTCCTCAAACACAGTAAAAATCACTCTATCATGCAAGTTGCCACACTACCATACATGATACTATCAGTTGCAAAGTTGCAATGCAAGAAACAGGTAACCATTGCAGGTAGGAGAGATTATCAATAAAATCGCCAGTCTACCTCATATGGTCGCCATCACCGGTTTAGCAAGAGGCACATACCTGATTCGGTGTGATGGGCAAGAATATAAGGTCCTGTGACTCCTGTCAGCTTATCCAAGAAACAGTTTGCATTTCGAAAATGAAAAATAAATAAATTCGCAGGAAAGTTGGATGAGAAGAATGAACAAAGGTACAGTTCAAAAAACCCAATTTTGGTGTCATGAAACCAAAGTTAATGGTTGCCATTTGCACTTCTATACAGCTCATTGCCTCGTTGGCATCAAATCCTCGGTTGGTAGACTTCCGCTGCTGAGCTTAACAGATTCTGTACGCCTGTACTGACACTTGTCAAACCTCTTAAAATTGACCAAATGACTTCACAAAGTTCGAGTTACTACTTAATTTCGATTTAGAATCAACTCGTTTTACATGTTGTAGCTGCTAGGTCTACATGATCAGAATAGTTAGTGAGATTAGATGTTGACATAAACATCCATGTGTAAAATGCACATCTATTATATAAATACTCCATATCCGATACTCCTATGTCACTAGTTGCACATCCATGTTCAATGCATGGGCTTATCTGGCCCAAGAACAGGAACAAAAGTTTTCAAAAAAAAAAAAAGTATAGGAGGAGTACTGTGCAAACGGCTAGTGATACTGTAACAGCACTTTCACTTAAAAAAAAGCTGCAACTCTCCCATTATGCGCTCAGTGTAAACAGTGATGCAAACAATAGAATCATTCGCGCACTGCCAAAGAAAACAGTTCAAAATCAAATAGGTCAAGCCGTCATGGGGTTCGGAGATTACAGAGACAATCCATTATATGCCACTGAGTTTGTCACAGCTCTACGATTTGCTACTGACTTTATCGCGTTCTATAATATGCCATCGACTTTTATTTAACCCCTATGATTTACCATCGCCGTCCGGTTAGTCTACGTTAGTACTGTACAATTTTATCCAAATGACCAAAATACCCTGAGCTAAAAACTTCCAAAATATGGACAAAAATTCCAAAATACCATATCATAAACATAAGATTGTAAATATTCAACATTTGGCCAAAAACTTAAAGTCTGACATTTCAGAATTTTTATCCAAAATTTGAAAGTTTTTGTTTCAGGGGTATTTTGGTCATTTGGACGAAAGTGTACCGTACTAACGGAGAATAACCGGACGACGATGGTAAATCATAGAGGCTAAGCAAAAGTCGATGGCATGTGATAGAACGTGACAAAATCAATGGTAAATCGTAGACTCATAACAAACTCAGTGGCATCTAATGGATTATCTCATTAAGATTACCGTCCCCCCTTGGGACCTCTTCTTTCTCATGTTCTGCATGGTCCTCAACTTAGTTCATTACGCCGATTATAGGTTATTGTGCGTTTATTTTATATATATATATATATATATATATATATATATATATATATATATATATATATATATATATATATATATATATATATATATATATATATATATATATATATATATATATATTGTTTGTAATATGTTGTTCTAAGATAACCTTTTAAACTTGTATTAATTCATGCTTTTATACTCTAAAATATTGTAACAAATTCAGAAAATGTATCATCCATTCATCTATTCAGCCCTTTCAAACGGGCAAGCAACCTGGGTGGTAGAATGAAAAAGGAAAAGGGCATCGATTTACCGGTGGGTTAGGATGGAAAACGGTGAAGCTTCGGTCGCCGGCGGCGGCCGGACGTCTCCGCCGTCGCGGGAGGACAGACACCGGCACGGAGACCTGCGTACGTCGTATTGCAGGGCTTTTCTGGAATGGGCCGGATAAAGCTACGGTCTTCTAGCCCACGAGATCTCCCCGCGGTTTGCTGGCCTTTGGGCCCTGAAATTTCGTAGTGGGTTAGTTCAGATGCTAAAAAGGCTTCGATGGAACGGCACGTGTGGTAGTTCTTGTGAAACAATTTTGCTATATATTTGTCGACAAATTTTCTTCCAAAAATTTGACGGATGTAATTACAGTACAATCGTAGTATAATTACATTACAACTTGCATGTAATTACACTGTAACTATAATGTAACTTGTATGTAACTATCAAAAATCTCTCCGTAACATGTTATTTCGGTAAAATGGAGGTCATGGGAACAAATCCTTTCACATATGTGTGTGTTGTGATTTTTTTTCTTCCTCACTAGAACAAATATTGTAATAGATCTAACGATTCAAAATTACGTGAAACTTATATACAAGTTACACTGTAGTTACATGCAAGTTACAGTGTAATTACACTACGATTGTACTATAATTATATCTGTCAAATTTTTAGAAAAAAATTTGTCGACAAATGTATAGGTGGTCCCTGAAACATTCATAATAATAATAAAAATATGGCATATCCTATATAGTTTGTTTATTTTGAAATAAAGGAAGTACATAATATCACCTCTCTCTTAAAATGTAAGGAGTTTTAGGTAAGGATACAAATATTAATTAAGAAAATACGTGAAATTAAATAGAATAAGTTTATGATGGTTGAGGAGAGAAGAGTGATGGAGAATTTTAATTGTGAAAACTGTGACTGGTTAAGAATGGAACAGTGAAGAGGTTTTATTTGGGACAAACTTAAAATATTAAAAATTGTTATATTTTAAGAACAGAGGGAATATATCATATTATCCTCTTTTATACGTTTACTACACTCGATCACATTGCAAATCTTTCTTTTACATCTTGCAGTGTACCAAACCGCCCTATAAAAAAAATCCAATCTTAGCTAACCTGGATACATGTATGTTCAGGTTTATAGTTAGAATTGACCTTTTTTAGGACAAAATAGTGCCTTTTCAAAAATTCTTTCAATAAATCATCTAAAAAAATATTACCTAAATGTTACTTCCTTGTCCCATGATAAATTTATTTTTAAGCTCATTTCATTTGTTCCAAAATAAGATTATTTTTAGAGTAATTATTGTATCGGAGTTTGTGAAAGTAGAAAATCATTGTATTGAGAGTATACAAAGTGATGAATAATTGCATTGAGATTTTGATAGAGTATGAATATTCTAAGTCTTTTTGGTTTTATATTGATATACGTGGGATTGTGAAAAACAAATTTATGATAGTACTAATATATCACATCTCTGGTTATTATATGAGGTATATTTACCTTTGGCTTTTACTGCCGTGGCAGATGAGACAAGCATTCGGAATCGACGCACGCAGCGGTGCTCAATCACCAGCCATCACTCGCTCATCTGTCTTCTCGCTGGGCCAAGCAAACCCCTTTTCCCGGATCAACAACGCATGTGTTGATCACTTGATCGCCCGTCACCTGTAGCAAAAGGCGAAGGGGACCGATCACCAGCCGCGTAACACTCGCGGATTACGCCCGTTTACCTGCACAATCATCACCCATTCACCAGTACTCCAGTACACTGATCATTGGCGCGTGCGTGCGGTGCGGTCACCTGCTTGAGACTTGTCCAAATCATGCCCCAATTACTCTGAAATAATCACCCAGCAATCTGCTTATAACAAGATACCTGCAGCCATTGACAGTGATTAGTAGCAGTACTTCAACCATGCAATCTGCTTACAAGAGCTTGGGTGTTTCTGTGCTATGAACACTGACAATGTGGTCATGTAACTGCAAAGACAGTGCAAATGATTATGTCTGAACATTGCAAATGATTATTAGCACTGACACGGAAACTGCAATGATTCAGAGTTCCATACACAGCGGAATTAGACGGCGACGATATTACAACGGGTTTATGTCCAGATCAGATAAACGCCGATGCTCTCTGCACCCCACTTACACTTCATAGAGGCTATGAAAAACAGCACGGGATTTTTATACAGTTTACGGCAAAAAGGAAGGCTACTAGCTTACTGCTACTGGTGGTCGTTCGCTTCGGTTTTTACTTCCTACTGAAGAGGTTGCGCAGCTTGCCTCGCTCAAGCTTCTCGAGCAGCTTCTTGGCGCCGGCGACGTCCATCTCGGAGAGCTTCTTGAGGTAGCCAATGGCGCCGTGCGAGATCATCAGCTTCTTGCAGCGCTTGCTCGCCGACAGCGTGAGGAGGCAGGAGATGGCGTACTTCTTGGCCGTGTTCTGGGGGCTCGGCTCCAGCAGCTGCACCAGGTTGGGGACGCTCTTCTCGTCCTTCTTGATGTCCCTGGCGTTCGCCAGGCAGCTCATCAGGCTCGCCACCGCCTGCGCCGCCACCTCGCGCGCGCCGTTCGACTTCGCCTCCAGCAGCCGCACCAGCAGCGGCATGCACCCGTGCTCGCCGACCAGGCGCTTCATCTCCGACGAGCTCGACACCCTGCAGATCGCCGCCGCGGCCGCCTGCTGCGCGCCCACGGAGCCCTCGCGGAGCACGTGGACGAGGCGGGGGAGCACGCCCAGCGACACCAGGCTGTCCGGCGAGATGGCGCTGCTCACCAGGTTGCGGAGCGCGCCCACGGCGGACTCCTGCGGCAGCGGGCCGTCGAGGTAGGCGAGCAGGCTGCGGAGGCCGCCCTCGGACACGACGGCGCGGCGGAGGCCGTCGTTGCTCGACGTGAGGCTCTGGAGGCACTCCGCGGCGTACTCCTTGCAGCCGAGCACGACGCCGCAGTCGAGCAGGTTGACCATGACGCGCACGATCCCTTCCTCCGCCAGCGCTTGGCGCACCTCGGGCACCGCGGAGAGGTTCTTGAGCGCGCCGGCCGCCGCGGACTGCGAGATGGAGTCCCCGGTCTGGCAGATGTCGATCAGCGGGCGGACGCCGCTGTGGCCGACGATGGCGCGGGCAATGTCGGGCGACATGGACAGCCGCTGCAGCGTGATCACGGCCTTCTCCCGGCCGACCAGGCTGCCGGACTCGACCAGCCGGATGAGCGGCGGCAGCGCGCCCTCCGACACCAGCAAGCACTCGCAGCTGCCGGACTCGGCCAGCAAGCAGAGGACGGTGGCCGCCTTCTCCCTGATCTTGGGCGCCGTCGCCGTCAGCAGCTGCACCAGCGCCGCCACGTTGCCGCGGCCGAGCGCCGACAGCACGCTCTTCTCGTCCTCGCGTAGCGCGTCGAGGAGCCCATCCACCGCCCGGTGCTTCGCCTCCGCGTGCCCGATCTGAAGCCTCGCAAGCAGCTCCCGCACATCCGTCTGCGCCGCCGCCTCAGCCGCCGGCGCCACCGGTGGCACGGTCGCGTCGGACAGCACACCGGTCTTGATAAGCAGCGCGCAATCCCGGAGGTTCAGGTCGAGCTTCCCGGCGAGCGCGTCGAGGTCACTCTGCATCTGCAGCTTCCCGGCCCTCGGCGGCTCGCGGCAGCGCGCCCCGAGCTCGGCGGCCTCGGCGAGCGTGGCGGCCACCGACTGCAGAAGCTCGCGGCAGAGCGAGTTCTTGGAGAAGCACGGGTGGCTGGACAGGTCGGACAGGCACGGCGGCACCCTCTCCAGCCTCGCCGCGATAACCTTCCACCGGCCGCCGAAGCCGGTCGCCGCGCGCGCCGCGTCCAGCGCCGCCGGCACCAGCGACCGCGCCCGCTCCAGCAGCTCCTCCGCCGTCCCGGCCGGCGCCGGCGGGTCGCCGGCCGCCGGACAGCAATGCAAGCTCATTCCTCGGTCGAAGCTACAACACCGCACCTCGTGATCTGCAGTGTTCGGAGTATGGAGTAGATTAGTGCTCACTCTCAGTTCAGCCAAGAACGAAGCAGACAAATCTGGGAAAAAAGAGCAATCAGCCGAGAAGAAGCTAGAAGCAGACATGGGCAAGGAATCCTACTTAAAAAACGAATCAAAAATCTGATCTTGGAAAGCTACCGCTAACCATTCGCCCCACTGAGATGAGCTGCTACAGTGCCCCAGCCCGATGTTCTTCTCTGGATCGAAATGTGAATTCCGGAGAAGTAAATGCTCGTGACAAAGAATAAAAACGACGTGCTGGGTACAAAAAGTCCTATTCAAAATTCCCGGAATTTTCTGACAAATTATCAATGCTTGGTTTAACAAATTCAAGTTTTGACTGGACAGAATGGTGGCAAGGTTGGTGGAGAGTGAATGAGAACAACCGAAAGGAAAAGTGGATGAAATCAACAAGTGGATTGAATACTAAAACTAATGTATACTGTTGTGAGCTACAGCATTCGATTCTGCATGTTACATCTCAACTAAACAGACTGGCCCATGCGACGCAGTTCTCACAATTAAAGAAAAACTGAAATTAAAACTCTTATACTATTAGAAAAATTATAAAATTAGAAACACGAGGATGATAAGATTTGATCTTTCAAATCTCAAGACAACGAGATAACTATTAAATAAATTTTAAGTAAAATCATATTAAAAAATATATAATTTTATATGGGTGCTAGCAATTGCGCGGGCTACCTAGCTAGTTCTCCTAGTATTTGCTTTGATCTGAAAGAAAAGATTGCGATTTAAAGCGAAAGATGAGTGCTTAAGACAAGCTTTGCGAAAGGGGAAGATTTAATCGCCCACAATTTTCACACGACTTTCTTGTATTCTAACCCAAAGATCTCGCCCTTTCTTAACACAGAAGAATCATGGCGAAATAATTGCGTGGGGGAACGTATCGTAAACGAACCGAGTTCTTGTCAAAAGCTGCAGCCATATATAACTCCACCAGGATGCTTTTACACATTTTTATCATGAACCCTAACCTACCACGCATGCACATCGAAGGAAAATAAAAAGAACCAAAAAGACTCCACCTTGACTGACTCGAGATTATTGGTAGTATAATTAACAACTTAACCATGGTTTAGCTACGAAAGTAAATGAAAAAAAGGTTAAGAATGAAAAAAAGGACGGGCAGGGCCCACACGTCAGTGGCGGCCACCGCGCATGCGACCTGGCGATTACACGGCGCCTTTTCGCGTCAACCAACCACTTTTTTCCGCACGGATTAAAAGCTCGTGGGGGCTCGTGGCAACTTGGCATGGCGCGCGCACCGGGTTTGTGGGGCCCACCATGTCAGCCTCACACGGCCGGACCGCATCATGAGCCGAATCAAGCAAACCGACCGAGCCCGAAGCGCCACACACCATCGGGCCCACGGATCGGAACGGACTAGTACTCGATTACGCACAGGTGGCGAGGGTGCGGGGCCCCGCCGTTTTTGGCATCCAAAGTCGGGGATCTGTCGTGCGGGGCCCAGGTGTCATTGGGTGGTGGTCGCTAGACAACTGGACCGCACGCAGTAACGGCGCTGTTTGGGGGGAGCGGGTGGGTGGGTTGGGGTGAGGTGAGGTGAAGTGACTTTTCTACCCCTCCAAAGCTACGGAATTAACCGCCGCCGTGCCGTGTCGTTGCCGGCGGCGTTGGCATCGCCGGCGAACACTCTAGAGAAGGAAACCTATCTCTTATATGTGGTTTTCAAAACTAGAGCTCACTCAAATCGATCTCTCGATCAGTCTGAGAGTTGATTTTTTTTTAAAAAAAATAAGAAAGTTAAAGAGGATCTAATGTAAAGTGAACACGGCGGAGAAAGGGAGGCGGCGGCCGGAGAGGTGGAGGCGAGAGAAAGCGGATGCTTAGCTTGGAAGCGTACCAACCGAGCACGAGCGAGAAAGAAAGCGAGGCGTAAAGACAGTAGTAACAAAAAAAAGAATTACGCGAGGGGGGAAGAAAAGGCAAGGTCTGGCTATAGTTACCTCCGATCCGCTCCTCCCCTTCTCCTCCGCCTCCGGCGGCCGCCGCTCTCCCCCTCCTCGAAGCGACGCCGATCGCCAGCGCGCCGAGAAGAATAGCCGCTCCTCCTCCTGCTGCTGCTGCTGCTGCTGCGATCAACGAGACGCTAATCACCATCAAGCGCCGGCCATCATCATAGCGAGAAGCTTCAGCTATGGAGAGAGGATTGGTGAATCATTACACCAACTCACCCCACGCGGCCGTCCTCCTCCTCCTCCTTCACAGCCTCGCTCTTCCTCTCTTGTAGTTGTAGCCGCTGCCCGACAGGTCCCTCTGCCCTCGCGTTGGGGATGAGTTTCGGAATTTATTCCCGAGGAGACGAGGACTCACTCAATAGCTGGATTGGCCCCGATGGGCGTTGTGCTCCGCCGTTTCAAACGAGGTTTTGAATTCTGGGGGAAGATCTGGACCGTCGGATCGGGGGAGCGGGTGGTGGGGATCGCTGCTTTGGCTGCTGGTGGGATCCGACCGTTTGAGGGTGGCAGCCATTTTGAATTGGGCCGGGCTTGCGTGGCTGCGTCTGCGTGCCAGCAGGGGACTTTTTTACGGCTTTTTGGCTGACATCCGCTGCAGTCAGAGAGAGACGGATAGTGGAAAGGACTAGAGGGGTTTTTTGAATTCAGGCTTTTGCTGCTATTCCGATGATAACTTCAACAGTTCGACTGTTTAGTTACAATTTTTTTCTTTAAACTTTTAACTTTTTCATCACATCAAAATTTTTCTACACACAAATTTTCAACTTTTCTGTCACATCGTTCCAATTTCAACCAAACTTTCAATTTTTGCGTGAACAGCCCTGTTTAGTTCCAAAGTTTTTTTTCCAAACTTTCAACTTTCCATCACATCAAACCTTTCATACACACAACTTTTCTATCATATCGTACCAATTTTAACCAAACTTTCAAACTTCAGTGTGAACCAAACACAACCTTAAAAACACCCGGACATATGGCTATGTGTTTTTTGAATTCAGAAATGGCTGATCGGAGATGGTGCCACGCCAGATTTGTCGTAGACCGTAGTGCCGTCCATTCCAAGGCGAACCTTGTTTTCCTGTCCAAAGTCTCCATAGTGCGTAGTACTGTACTTCTCCTAATCCAAACAAACATTTGGTGTTCTTCGTGAAATTCCTCAGCCAAACAATTCTTGATTTTATCCATCTGAATGCCCCAGCTGATTGATTTCCAAGGGGGTAATTGTACGTGTTGGAAAGGAGGCGATTAATGCTTGATGATGCCCTACTCCAGAGGTTAAGCAGGAGTAGTACGTTGCACGCGAATGTCACTGTCTCTGTCTCCAGGTCCATCGCCAATCAGTAACAATCCCCAGGCTTTCAGTTGCAGTGCAGCGCGAGCTCACTCGATCAGTTACCGTTGAGATCACCTGCATTTGACAGTTGAGCCTTGTGAGCCAACCAGCCAACCAGGTCTCACCGATCCAATAACCATATCATTATCAGCGTGTTAATAACAGGACATTTCCAACTACCTCTTCCATCATTATCTGTTGCAGCATTGAAGCAGAAACTGTACATACGCATGGAGTCATGGAGATGCAAACAGGACATGATGCATCGACCTCTCTTTATCATAGGTCACCTGCTGGCAGTTCACAAAAAAGGGGGAGGAGAGGACCATCGGCTAGGCTTATAAGACAACTTATAAGTCGAAAAGTCTAAGCCTAAACAAACAGGCAGCTTTTCCGTTTGTCTTTTTTGAAGCCATAAGCCACTCTAACACTATTAAGCCAAAAGCTAGGTTGGAGAAGCTTTTTTTTGCTTATGTGAGGTAGATGTATGGCTCAACCACTAAACTTAGGACATTAAATCCACCGGCTTATAAATCATATAAGCCAATAAGCTAACTTAAAAGTCTAGGCCAATAAGCCTAAGCCTAAACAAAGAGGGCCTAACCAATGTCCAGCGTGACATTGTACACACGGCAAACCGGGTACTGCAGAGTACCCAATACAGACTGCATCAACTACATCCGGCTGCACGCATTTAAACACCGGTGTACGCATTTTGGCGGTAGAGGAGATCAATAATTCAATCTGAGCTTAATTACGGGACGCAGCAGCAGGCTTCTACACAAAACAGAGGATTGTTGAGATCCATGTGCACCTGAGGCTACATGGCATGGGATTTGAATGCACAAAGTGGATCCACAAGAAAAACACTGCAGCTCATGTCACGGGACAATAATGCAGTGAGAATGGCTCACCTGCTCTTAACTATACCAAGCTTCAGCTGGCAAAGAGTGGTTAGCGCCATTGTAAAGGCCGGGGAAAATTTTGGGCCGCGGCGTCAACCGACAGCTCTGTGCTCCACAAGCACAAGCATTCACCATATGCGCCTGATGTCTCCATCTCCTATTGAAGATTGTCCTCAAATTGTTCATTATGTCCTTTTAGCTGTAACTGCAAGAGGTATGGTCATCAATAACTTGATCGAATCCTTCGATTGCGACGACAATTATAAACATATGTTGTTGCTGGCTTGCAAGATGGAAACAGATCAATTCTAGGTGATCCAATGAGAATGTGTGAATATTTGGAGAATAGGCATCACATACCACATAACTCAAAGGTACTATTCCGATGATAACATACTTAAGATTTAACTGCTTTATTTGAGCCACTAAAATGCTGTCAGAGTAACAAAGCAGTCAGTGAAAAGGCGAAAAAATGACACGCTTATCATAATTGCCTTTTCCCCAAACCTTTTACAGTATGAGTCAATTTAATTGCTTGAGACATTTAAAGCGTCAGGAATAGGCATTGCTTTCCATAAAGATTAATATGTCCTACTTGCACATGCCAGTATATGGGGTTAGCTTCTGACACCTCAACTAACTAATGACACGTCCATCCATCTTCACCAGAAAAATCTTCATCCTTGTCGGTACTCTAGTAATTCACATTGATTAACCAATCTTCCTTGCATCTATAACAGGACAGCTGCATTCAACAGTTGCGAACAATTTTGTCTCTTGCAAACGATGCCAAACATTATTTACACATCGCAACAGTTGTAACAAATGAAGCATTACAGGAGGCTTTCACAAACTACATGTTATGCATAGATAGGATGTTCAGATTTTAACTTACCAACAACGTATAGATCTTAACAACATCACCTTAATGTAATTGACTGATTAATAAAAGCTTCCATTATCTACCCAAAAAAATCTGAACAAGATGTTCTCAGGATATGGAACTATGGAAGCATAAAGATATCTTCTTGGATCACATATATTTGTATATGTTGATTTTACTTTACACACCAAAGTTTGGTGAAACTATTTTACACTACTGCTCAGAATCAGAATTTCCATAGATTTGTACAAGTCAGTCAAATTTACTAGGAACCTAATACAGGCTCTAAAGGATACATTTTGTCAATAGTTTATTGCATAGGCCTAATATTGGATAGGTGGCTACAACGGTGTTCAAAATAAATGATTGCAAAATTTCAAGTTCATATAGCTGAAAAAAGAAAAAAAAAACATGGTTTCAAGATATAGGAATACCTTCAGTATCTCTGAATTATGTACATTGAAATTTATTCGCAACTGTTCTAATCCAAACCCTATGTTTCTCGCTGTATGCGTAACTCGAATTGGACGCCAGTAGGATGAAACCTTCAGCTTTTATTTCACTGTTAGTTGGATCAGGGTTGTTTAGAACTGGTTGTGCCAGCACAGAAAGAATCCCCTGTGGGAGAAGCTTCCCAAGCTGAGTGTCTGTTCAAAGCAGAGTTCTTAGTTCAGTACAAGACACAATTAACTGAAAGATGTGGAATATGGATTAAAAAAAACAATGCTATGAACATTTTAGAGGCAGCAATAAAATAATCATGACTTTTATCAGCCAGCATAGCATCAGTATGTGGTTCCTATACACTTAATGTGAAGTAAACTTCACATAGTTATTTAGCACAATAAAACAGTTCACATGTGCACAAAACCATACGACATGCAACCTGAAACACTATTAAAGCTACCAGACGACCATACTGAATTTCAGCACAAACGGTATGATGCTTCATGCATTCATCTCAATGTTATCAACCCACAGTTCCACACATACAAATCTTTGCCATTTGTTACAAGAAAACAGTTGCAGAGACTCACTTATGCCAGAAAAGGGGGAGAAAAGAACAAAACTTAAACATAGAAATATGCTCTGGCATTCTGCAGGGCCTAAGAGAGTGGCATTTACCAGAAAAGGTAGGGAAGTACAAATCCTCCCTCAAATCAACAATTCCAGCTTCCTGCATCTGACTTTTGAACCACTCAATCATGGCATATTTGGAAATATCTTCAGGCGGATCCCAATATCCTCGTATGCACAACTGATTGCCAATTGATATGAGCTAGCAAGAATCAAAACTAAGGTGAGTGTAAGACATCTGATCAGTTAAAAAGTTACAACTGCTCCAAACAGATTTGACACAAGAACTAAAAAACTGCCATACATGGAAAAATCATCCACTATTTCACATTTCCATAGCATGCAAACTTTGCTATCCCTATAACTGCTCAATTATTTTAACTACTACTAGCTTCGTTAATGTTAGAGAATGCTCTAACATTAACGATGTTAAATGTATTCTACATGCCCTAACGATGTTCAAAACAATAATGTGGTTTCACATCAAACAAACCCTTCACCTCTTTTAAGAACTGATGGTGTCTACACGAGTTAATTGTAAAATTAACTCATACACTACATATATACAGGACAATATATCCAGTCATCATGGGAATGATGAAGTACAAGCTAGCTAACACCACAAGTACTTCTTCTGTTAGGAAGGTGTGGTGTATACATGGTGTTGTGTGTTGTACCTTTCGGTACTTCATGGTCAGGCTGTGACCAGTGATTGAGGTTTTTCTTTCTTCAGATACCTGTGCTGCAAATGTATGCTGGCAACTCCAGCTGACTCTGCCAATATGGCTTTCTATATAAGCCTAGCCAGGTCCTGTTACCTATATTCTAAAAACAAAAACATTTCGGTATGCTCTCTTCTTAATGAAATGATATGCAGCTCTCCTCTATTATTCAAGGAAAAAAAATATCTGGTCATCTTGGACCTTTCTTGTTGCAAACTTGCAATGTGGTTACAGGGCCAATAAGAAGCAAACAACATATGGAGGGTCTAGACTCTAGCGTTTATATGAAAGAAAATTACAGAGCAATCCATAAGAAATGGAGTGTGGAGATGGAGGATCAGTACCTACATTCAAATGGAGTCTAGATACACAATTACAGAACAATGTATTGTTGCCAATTCGTACACCCATAGAAGAAATAAGATCAACCATTTACTGCACTGCAACACAATCCTAGGGCATGTCTATATTCTATAGTAAGCTAGAAGCTAGGTACCGATGTTTTCTTCTAAGCATCATATAGCAGCAAGCTGGAACAACCAGGTCTTAAGCTTGTCATGGAAAAACAAATGAAAGGTTGCTATCTATTTTTTTCCATGGAAATTAAAATTAACTGTTTAGTAGCTTGAAACTGGAGCATAAGTACCACAAACAAACACTTCAACCACCTGGTTTTGAAAGCTGGAAAAGGAGCACCTAAAAGGCTAACACATCACATTTTGGTCAGCACATCCCATCAAGCGAAATTCAAGCAAGTATGACAGCACCTAACAGGCTAACACATCACATTTTGGTCAGCACTGCACATCCCATCAAGCGAAATTCAAGCAAGTATGACCGGAAAGAACGTACGACAGATGTGGTGTTTGTGTTCCGCAGCAGGACGTACGAAGCCCACGCCATGTCCTCCTTCTGTGCTGCTGACAGGCTATCAGACATGGCAAACACCTGCCTGCTCCCCTCAGGCAAGGGCACACGTTCAGCAGCACCAGCACCCTACACCAACCAAAATCACCAATCACTCATTTTCCCCTTCTCAACATCCAACACCAACACAATGCACCATTTCATCAAACACCATGAGGGCACCATCTCGTTCCCCACCTCTAGGAACCTCCCGAGGTACGGCAGAGTCGCCGAGAACGCGGCCAGGCACAGCCCGAGTGCCTCCGACCTCTGCAATTTCACATAAACCATCAAGCCTGGACATACCATAGCTGCAAATGTAAGAGGAACACGAGGGTACCGACGAGCTGCGCGGGGGTGGGCGACGGGGAGAGGAGGTGGTTGAGGAGCACGAGGGCGCCGAAGCCGAGGCCTATCCACCGCGGGAGGTACGACTCGTCCAGCCCGGGAATCCCTGCGCGCGCGCCACCATCGCCGTCAGGAAACCAACCAACCAGCTCGCCGCCGCGGCGGAGGGAGGGGAGTGGGGGTTATTACCGAGGGTGAAGCGGAGGACGGAGAGGTTGACCTGCTGCTGCTGCTGCTGCGGCGGCGGGTCGGAGCCGGAGGCGCGGACGCGGGCGGCGCGTGGGCGGCGGCGGCGGCGGGGACTGGAGGAGGAGGTGAAGCGCGGGAGGAGGCGGCCGCGGTGGCGGAGCGGTGGTGGAGGCGGTGGCGCGCGGGCGAGGAGAGGCATGGTGTGGTTGGTGCGGATTTGGTTGGCTGCCGCCGCGGCGGTGGGAGGATTTCCCCCTCATATCTGGGCTGATATTTTGGGCTTGTATTGTAGGCGTCAAAAGGCCACGAATCCATGCTGCGTCCTTTTAGTTTGGGCTTTCTCACGGCCCAATAGAGAACCAGTGTTCGCTCACGCGGAGGCCCACTTAATTTTTTGTAGCCCGTAAGGCCGCCGGCCCACCGACGCCGCGTGGTTGGGCCTTGGGCTTTGTACGCGGCCAGTCAAATGCGGCAAGTACTGGGGATTTACGCGGTACTACCACCAGTAAATGCAGTATTATTATACTACAATTCAATGCAGATGAGCAACGCGTTTTGCTTCGGCTTTTAGCAGTTTGACGCTCCGTCGTCGAGGTTAAAAGTCCAAATATTTTCACTCACCTAAGGGCCCGTTTAGTTCCTCAAAAGTTTTTCCCAAAAACATCACATCGAATCTTTGGACACATGCATTGAGCATTAAATATAGATTAAAAGAAAAACTAATTGGACGGTTATGGAGGAAATCGTAAGATGAATCTTTTGAGCCTAATTATTCCATGATTAACCATAAGTACTACAGTAACCTACATGTGCTAATGACAGATTAATTAGGCTCAAAAGATTCGTCTCGCGGTTTCCAGGCGAGTTATGAAATTAGTTTTTTCATTCGTGTCCAAAAACCTCTTCCGACACCCGGTCAAACATTCGATGTGACACACAAAAATTTTCATTTCGCGAACTAAACAAGCGCTAACTTTGAGAGGAAAATTGGCTGGTTTTATTACTTGGTCAACCTGTCCAAATCGAGCTGGTTCTGAAATTACACGAGTATGTAAACGCGTTTGTTTGGAGCAGAAAGTTCTAGCATCCATCTGTAGACCAAAGGCACACGAACACACAGTTTCCTGAGCTGCTGAGCAATCGAAGGATCAAAAATGTTGTTGGTTGCTGATGGTGATCAGATTAAGGGAATCATCTTTTCAGTTTTCAATTATGTTTATCTTCAAATTTAGAGTTAATTTTAGTGTTTTTATATCGAAGTTTATTTTCAGACTTTGCATTTAGATTGTTTTTTTGTTTGTAAATATGTCTTTTGGCTTATTTCCAAAATAAGCGAAACGATGGGGCTGCGAGATCCTCTACCTTATCGTGTCTTTCTCCTTGACATGTGTATCTAAGTTTGAAGGTAAAGGATCCTGATCTAATGGGGATCACACTGTCCTCAAAGTTCGAAACCAGCCCTCACATGAGCCTACGACTGCTGTTCTTCAGAGAAATCGAGTACCAGCTGAACCAACGGATGGCTCAGATTCGACGAACGTTCACCGTAGCATGGAAAAGAGGGGTCTCCCTCAGATTCCCAGTGAAAGTAGCCCAAGTATAGGGGGACAATGCCGAGACAAGCTCATGGCGGCAATGCCGGTATCGGCAAAAAGGTCGGCCATAGCAACCGCAATGTGGGCAACACAGATGAGTGATGATGAGTCCAATCCTTGGGCACGCCGAAAGCTTCTTCGCCAACTGAGAATTGCACCATTGGATTCCCTTGGTTTCCTCAGTCATCCGCAAGTTGCCATAGATTACATTTAGCCCAAACTCACCAGGTAAAGTTTAGAGCACACATTGACAGACTGACAGAAACCGGCAAACCATGCTAGTACAAGTTATAAATGTGTAAAATTCAGAACAGACAGAAGAAACATTATGTTCAATCACCAGTTGGTGCAAGTTTGTTTATAATTTGGACCATAACAATAATAATACATGAATTCAAACCGTTTATTAATCTGGAAAAGGAGGGCATCTCTCTACAAAGTACTGGTGAGAAGGATTAGATCATGCTGATGACGATGAAAGAGAGATCACCCAAGCGAAATGCAAATGTAAAGCTGCTGGCAGCATGTCTGCATGTGACAGCTGAATAGTCCGGACAAGAAAAGAAGGACAAGCATGCGAGTTCGGCAACAAGCTTTCTGATCGGACAACACCCAACATGCACTGTCGCCCACTGATTCATTCTCTTATCATCATCCTGATCGATCGATGTGTGACGCACCTAGGAACAGGATCTTGCCTGCCCTCCACGGCCATGGAGAGTACTTAAGTACACGCACCTAGCAACAGGAAAGGTTTTAATTTGATCATGCTATGCTAACTGATGATGGGCTTATCAATGTCAGTTCATGTCAATATCAGATCGAATTTTCCAAGCTCGCCAAATCTGACTGCAGGAAGAAACTGGGTAAAGAGTGTTGATAGTCAAAGCAATACAGTAAGTCCTGTCTCTGCAAAGGAAACTGGCTCATTGATCTCATCTGAATTTTCCACAGAAATTCATAGAACTTTTTGTATTTCAAAAGGTGCCTGAAGCAAGTCAAATTTGGATATCAGTAGTAAAAAACAGTGACAATGGATGGAAATGAAAAAAACACCAGAACAACGTATCGCAATTGGAGAAAGGTAAACAACATTTTCTGATCTCAATTTGGTAGAATCTTTCATGGGTAACTTGAAGACCCATTTAGCTCCAGGGAGGGGGAAAAACCATGGGAAAATGGACACACAAAGCACATTCATGTTACCGATCACACAAAATTGAAGCCTACAATTATATACACCTTTCGCCGCGCATACATGAGCCCAAATTAAAAATAGAATTAGGCTGCAAGCTGCATTTGTCTACAATCTAATGTAAGTTCCTTCTCAACATCTACATTTCTGAGACCTGACCATCCTCTCCTGCTGAAAGCCCTTTGGGTATATGAACGCCGAGTCGACACAAAGACCACCTTTTGTGTGTGTGCAATCGATCTGCGCCATCGAGAACTTCAGCTTGATTGTTTGGTCAGGCTTTGAGACCACAAAATCGCCTGCATGGTAAAGTACCCAACTCCCGGGCTCACCCAGGGAGCACTGAGATAATGAGTGCTGCCCATCAGAGGTGGAGAGCTGGAAGCGAACAGGCTTCTTGTCCCAACCATGGACATGCTCAGTGCTGCAAACTCGGCGTCCAAATCGCTTGTAGAACTTCCCGAGATGAATCCTGAAGTATAAGCTGTAGGTTCCAACAGGGAAGCTGAAATCGATCTCTCCAACCACTTCAAACCACCAGATTTGCTGAAGGTATGCCACAGAATAAAATCTGCATGAACAAAACAAGAAAGCATAGGTAAGGTTGGATCCAGAACATATGATGTCCTCAACCGTAATTGAGTTTGAATAGATGAATACATTTGTATGATGTATCCACAGTCAATATCTTCCACTGGCACAGAGTAGATACATACTTCTTATGCCATCACTTGGAAAGACTGCAGCTACATTACATTTCGACAGCAGCAATAAGATATATATTATTCAACCATTTGATTTCATGTCTCGTGTATTAGAGCAACAAACAACATAAGCATGTTACAAGAACACTATCCCGAACAATTGAGAACATGCTCATACAGCCAAACATATCATTATGTTTCAGAACTAAGGGTACACTTTGTGAGTTGAATACACGAGTAAAAAAGAAAGCAAAAAAAATAAATAGCTATATGGTCTCATTCATTAATTTTCTACAAGAAACTAGGAACAGGTCAATCACACCATGAGATATTTTGTGACATCATCACGATGCAAGTAGCAACTCATACGATCTTATCATATCATCTTTCTGAAAAAAAAAGACACAGAGGAACAGATAAATATTACTAGTGAATATCAGATCAAAGCGATAATTACCTCGATTCGGCAGTTGGAATGTGTTGCCAGTATCTCCTATCATCAATCCCAGTTATCACCAGAGATTTGGAGGATAGCGCCATGCAAACCCTGCCTTTGCTCTTCTCCAGCCAGAACTCCTGCAATTAACAAGAAGACAGAAAATTTAGCAAAGCTAAGCGTTTTCTACTAAAAATACTTTTATTACTAAAAAAAATCTCTGTCCTTTGGATGCTAAAAGTACCGAATCACGATTATCGTAAGGTAAAAAGGACAATTGGTTAGTTTTGGAGCGGTTCAGGTTTATCACTTTGCAAATGAAAAAAACAAAAACATGCTATGATTAAAACACACGGCATGGCACAAAGAGAAAACGTTTCAATCCCCACAAAAAAAAAACAGCGACTAATCACCAACAATTAATTGCAGACAAAAAAAAATTTCAATCCCACGAACGTGTTTCATATAGTTTCAACTTTCAACTACTACATGGAAAGAAAAGAAACATCAAAAGGGGGAAATTTTCATCATACCTTTGAGCCGCCATCGAAGGGCACAGGCCTAGCCAGCCTCGCGTAGATCTCCTTCTTCCCAGCCGGCCGCCACCGCCGCCGCCGCAGCTGCCTCCCGTCGTCGCCGCCGCCGCCGCCCTCCACGAAGCTCATCAGATACCGGTAGTTCTCCGGCAGCTTGGCCTCCCACACGAAATCCGCCCCGGCCGCGCCGCGGAACGCGTGGTTGAGCCGCGCGAGCCGGCAGATCTCCGGCGCGTCGAGCCGGAGCAGCACCTCCGCCGCGCACAGCTCCGGCAGGTCGCCCAGACCCGCCGCCGCGGCACCACCAACCGCCGCCGACGTCTCCCCCTCGTCGCCGCCCAATCCGAACAGGCCCGACACCCCCGCCCCCATCTCTCCTCCTCCTCCAGTCGCAAAAGCTTCTAATCACACACACCTCCACACACAGAAACCCAATCCAATCCAATCCACAACCAAACCAGCCAAGAAATCCCTCGAATTCACGCTGTCCGCGAGAGAGAGAAATCGAAAGCGAGAAGGCCGCGAGCTTTGGAAGACGGAGAGGAGAGGAGAGGAGAGGAAGGGGAAGGGAGGAAGAAGAAGAGAAATATAAAGAGGACGAGAGGAAAGCGTGGAGAAAGGAAGGAAGGAGAGGGGGTGGTTAATAACCATGGATAGGACAAGTTCTTGCTTTCCAATTTTCCCAAACCAACCCCTACAAAACCAAATATTTACATCCCAGTCCTTTTACAGGGACCTTTCCGTAAAATACAGCCGTAACACCACCAGATGGACAAGGGTTAACTCGTAAATTTACGGAACGAGATTTTTTTTATTAATCCACAATTAATTAATGTTACTAACAGATTGGATTAAATGAGCCGCCACGACGAGGCGGGAGGAGGTGCGTCTCCGTGGACGCGGTCCATGCACCGGGCGGATTTTATGTAACGTGGTACGCCACGTGTCAGCGATCCGGTCCATGGATATTGGCTCGTGGGGTTGGTCCATGGAGCGTGTCACAGTAGGATACAGTTGTAGTGGTAGTGGGCCGTGGCAGGTCTGGTATATCTCCTGGAGCTTTCCGGATTTGCCCTTGAGGGTGTCGTACGGCTTAAGGACAGGATGGGAAATTTGAAGCAGAAATTTTACCCTATCCTTAATTTCTTCGGTATAAAAATACGCGCGAATTGATACTGCAGCTCAGTATCCCTGCAATAATCCAACAGTGGATAAAGGGTGATTTTTTGACATACCGATTTTAATTACAGTGGATAATAAAGGAATGGTTATCTATTTTTGGCATCCTTTTCCCACCTATTGTGGAAAGGATAATTTGTTGCTTATAATAGGGTATGTAGCTTTCAGGTTTAACTACAGCCATGTGTTATTTTGAATTTCTGAATTCTATATGCTCTAGATAATTAATAAACATTTCTAAAGGGGTTAATAGCAATTTTAAAAGTAACTGGACGCGCTCGCTCACCGCACATTCCACTTATAGCCACAATAACACGTATATTTTACTCATGGTGTCGACAACTGTCACTAGTGCTAGACGCCATATGGGTATCACATACACGTCCTCTGAACCCATACCACCATACATGTGTCCATCCTTACAGCCGATGAACACTAAACTGACAGCTTTTATTGGCAATCTTCTAGAAAACGTTTAGCATTTTCTTTTAAACAAAATTGGATGAGTACACTCAACCTAGTGTACTTACCGCATATTGCATTTACGCCATCATAGTATATATCTTTTACGTGTGCTCAACAGGTGTCAATGGCGCTATACGCCATACCGAGTGATCACATACATCCCCTGAATTTGTACACGTGTATGGACCCCTCCAAACGATGAACGAGTGCTAAGAGAGTTTGAACCGTAGTGTGTGATGTATAACGCAACACCATGTGAACTGTCTGGCATTCGCAACCTCCTAGAACAATTTAATATAGTTTTCGGTGGAAACTTGAAGAGTACACTCAATGGGATTGTTCGGTAGGCTGAAACTAGGGTTGCGGCTGCCGTTTTGCAGTTACTCTGTTTGTGTAGCACTGTTTAACACAGTGGCAAATCAGCAGCCGAATGGTCCCAATATTGTAAACCATAACTTTAGTACAACAAATTTGATATTACACGATAGAAATCATATGACATTCATGCATAAAATAGTTGTGACAAGTTTTTTTTTAAGACACATTAAACTTGTATGAGTGTATATCCCTACAGGCAACGAACCTCTTATATGTACTATGCATTTGCAACCTTTCTAAACAGTTCAATAAAAATAGGAGAATGATACGGAGACCGAGCTAGAGTACAATACCGTCGAGTTCAATCGACCGCGACAACCTCCAACATAATATATGATTAAACTGTTTAAGAATGGAGCAAAATTAATTTATTATGACACGATGATACTGACGAACCAATTTCCTATATTCACACCTGATTGGCACGACACCCAGCACATGCCATAGCACAAACCACCTTGATGAACCATAGCACGGTAAGTACTACTAGTACACAAAAACAACACTGCCTGCATCTGTCACTGACCAGCATCCACATCTGTGTCACTCCTTCACTGCAATTTTTTTTTTGTTGTCCATTCACATTAATCATATCACAGTTAGACTGTAGCAATACGCCAATACCCCATCAATCGACCGAGAAACCGTACCTTTCAGCCACGCTAAACTAAACCAATCAGCCGCCAATCCCAAAAGCCAACCAAATACCAATCTTAGTTACTACTCCCTCCATTCCATAGTATAATGGATTTTGAGTTTTTACTTATACTGTTTGACCACTTATCTTATTAAAAAAATTTATCCAAATATAAAAAACGACAAGTTGTGCTTAAAATATTTTAGATAATAAAGTAAGTAAAAAAAATAAATAATAATTTTAAATTTTTAAAATAAAACGAATAGTCAAACAGTACAAACAAAAAAATCTCAAAATCTGTTATATTATGGAACGGAGGGAGTAGTATCCCAAACTAGCCAGCCTCAGTAGTGAGGCGATATCACGCTCGATTCCCCGTCAAAAAGCGAGATCTCACGGGAATATTAGCGCATTCGGGGAAGCCGTGACATGAACATGACATGACAGCCACAGTTAGTGTTCCAGAGCGAGAGAGGATTAAGCTAATCTGTCTCCAGAGAATTAGCCTGCACACGTAGCGCAGGAAAATCGTTCTGAAGAAGTGGGCGAGCAATTGTGGCCGTCAGAGAGTGGTTATAGCTGGTGGCTGCTAGTACTGTGCATTTTTTTTGTCCTGGAATTATCGATCGATGGAACATGAGACGTGAGACCATTTTGTTTTCTACTAGGAGTAGCTTTATCTCTCTCGAATGCTCCAGCCGTCACCCCGGTCTCTGTCACGCCTAGATTAACATCCCGCTTTCTGTGCCGTCATTTCGTCACTGCTTGGAGTAAGAGATTTGTTTAGGTGTAAACCAAAAAGGCTAGCGAAATCTTAGAGTTAACAAATCCAAAATGATCTTTGTTTAATGTGCGTACTTATAGATATTAGATCAAGTACAGGATGACTTTACGAGATTTCTCGAGTTAAGCTCGATCGGGTTTATTCAGGCCCTGTTTGGCACAGCTCCAGCTCCAGCTTCACCCCTTCTAGAGCTGGAGCTCAGCCAAACAGTTTCGGCTCCACCAAAACTGGGAGTGGAATTGGGTGGAGCCTTCTCACAAAATGAACTAGAGTTGTGGAGCTGGGTTTAGGCAGCTCCACAACTCCACTCCAGACTCAACTCCTGGAGTTAAATTTAGGAGTTGGAGCTGTACCAAACAGGCCCTCAGTGAAAATTTTGGTTTTGAACGTATAGGAGTAAATATTTATTTATTTGAAGCGGAATAAAATTGAGGTGATGAAGTGTTCTTTGATGAGGCCCAAACGGCAAAAATAAACAAGTTTTTTAAAAGCGAAAAGCGTCCAGAAGTTGGCAAGTTTGGTCCGAACTCCAAAACCGGTGCAGTCCATACCACTCGTCCGTATCCCGGATTAGTTATCCGACGTGTACCTATAAGATATACATTTTATACACGTGGCGATGACGCAGCCAGGGTAAGTTCGGATGGTGTGCAAACGTGTAACGTTTTGATCCGTCGAGCACACAAATCATTGGAATCAACACGCCCAGGAAAAAGAAAAAGAAAAGAAAAAAATCAAACACATCAACAAATTTTATCCGAGAGCCTTTTCTCGATGCATCCACAGATCAACATATCCCCTCTCTGTTTCTTTTATTGTTGCAAACAATGTACTCCTTCTAAATATATATGACGCCATTGATTTTTCGATCAACGTTTAACCATTTGTTTTATTTAATTTTTATTTTTATAAATATAAAAATATTTATGTCATGCTTAAAAAAATATTTGATGACGAATCAAGTCATAATAAAATAAATAATAATTACATAATTTTTTAAATATGGCGAATGTTCAAACGTTAGATAAAAAGTCAACGGCATCATATATTAAAATATGGAGATAGTACTCGTTAGAAGCGAAATGTATATGATATCCTTATGAAACTCGAAGGTAGTCATGGGATATGTGGTACGCATAAATGACTGTCTGTGCGCCTATATACAGAGGCTAGAAAACATTAACTAATCAAATTACACCGGAGTATTACCACAGCATTATTACTCCAGAATTACCGTGACATTATAGGTGACTTGTCAAACTCATGTCACACTCACAAACCCCCAAATACTACTATTAAAATCCAAAACAGACCCCACAAGGCAGGAAAGCTGTAAAAAAAAAAGAAAGATGAGGGAGATATGTACGGAGCTTTCCTAGTACAGCTCTCTCACTATGAGCTGGTTTGGTTTGAGGTCTAAATTAGACTTACCAATATTTAATAATTTTAATAGTGTTTAGTGTCTATTTATTTTGAAGCCAAATTTTGACATGCCTAAGAAAATAGGACATTTCAATTGTGAACTTAGGCTATTTTGATTTCAATCCAAACACAACTTTACCTTACTAAAATTAGTCATATTAAAACTTACCAAAATTTAGTACTAATAAAATTTGGTAAGACCTATTTAGGCCACCAACCAAACCAAACCCTATATGCATCACGATCACCAGCTAGCCTCCTCTCTTGCCTGCAATTATGCAGGCAGCGTCCACGTCACCGCGGGGCCCACGCCCTGGTGTCACACTCGCAGGTGGGGCCCACCCCTCCCGCGCGTAGAGAGATAGAGCCGCGGTGCTAAAAAAAATATCCCCACCCCGCGCACCGGCGCGCGTTGGCGGGGATCCGAGTCAGCAACGCGACGGCCCGTGGAATCGCCGCGACGTCGCGTGGCGGCTGCCTCACGCTGGAAAAACGATTAGGCGAGCAGAGCTACTGTTTTTGGAGGGAGATTACCGGATTATTATAAGCTTTTGGTTAATTTTTCTTCGTTGTGATCCATGTGAATATGTGATGATTTGGAGTAGTTTTTTTTCCCCGTAACTGGTGTAACTGAGGTCTCCAGTAACTTTTTTGGTTGAGCCTCATCAGTTGCCCGCATTTCTCAATTAATCAAAACGGTTTATTAAAAAATAAAAATTAGTTCATAGGTAAAACTTTTGTATATGTATTATTAGCGATAAAAATACCAATATAAAAAAATAAGTTGAAAATATTTTAAAATTAACATAAAAATTAAATTTGAAATTCAAATTATGACATTTGCTTTGGCTTATTAGGCCAACCGATGAAGCCTCCAGCTCATCTTCATAATATGTGTTCTTTAGTTTATGTTCTCAACTCATCTCCCGCTGTGTTTAGTTCACGTCAAAATTGGAAGTTTGGTTGAAATTGAAACGATGTGATGGAAAAGTTGGAAGTTTGTTTGTGTAGAAAAATTTTGATGTGATAGAAAAGTTGGAAGTTTGAAGAAAAACTTTGATCTAAACACGGCCTTCCTCTTTTTCGCGTGTACGTTTTCCAATTATACCCTTTTTTAAGTTTTATATAGAAATTTTTTTAAGAATTATATTAATTCATTTTCCATTTTTTAAGCTAACATGTAATTAATTACGCGCTATATTTTAATGTGAGGATGTGGATTTTCAATTATAACAGCTCCAATCGATGTTACTGATACTGTAGATGCAGCACAGCCGCAGCATGTAACAGCTGTGCAGCCACAGCAAAGATGAACCGATCAAGCCCTAAGTTGCAATAGTTGAAAAGATCGCAGCCTCAAAACAGGTGGTCTTTGTCCGTGCGGTCGAGTTGATGGGAATTGACCGGAGGAATCGCCGGTGCTGACCCCCCTGAGCTGAGGCCCTGAATCGCAGCCGGCGGCGGCCACAATCCGAGATCGCTAGGCTGTCCGTACGGCCCCCACATCCTCTCCGACCTTGAGATGATCGCGTTATCAGGAGGTGAGTCAGCTCCGACGCCGCACGCAGGGGGCAGGTCGCAACGCACAGCCGAGCACGGAGCAGCCAGTTGAGTTGTCTCTCTCCGTTCCAGTTTTCCGGTGGGCGTGTGCCTCTGTTTCAGACTTTCAGGGGTCTTAACTTGACCTCAGGGGGACATGCCCGGTTCTATGTGGGTCATAACAAATCCTAAAATCCATATTAGTGCCATGTCACTGGTACATAATCCACCATGTAGTATATATGCTAGTATTGATTTCACTGGTGTTATTATTTTATCACCCGCGACATGTGACTCGTACATGGTGGAATGGAAACGTTTAGTTCGGTCGTTTATATCGGGTAAATATGTAGTGCAATCATCGCATTGAAAAATAATCATATCAGATTAAGCCACATCATCGATAGTAAAAGTTTAATTTCCATATTCATATTCAACTATAAGTAAAAAATTTGTTGGAATTATTTTTTTTCTATTTATGACGTGGTCAAATTTTAGGCGTTCATTTTCCATTCAGCGGTAGCTTTTATGTTTTCCAATATATGCGGTTTGCATCATATATTTCCTCGCTTACTGTGGGTTACTATTTACTCATCACCGTTGACCAATCCTATTACAATTTTAATCATTAAATAATAAATTATATGGTTAAATTACGAAGAGCAAGAACTTTTTTTTTTACGTAAGAAGAGCAAGAACTTAATGCTTATGTTTAGGGTACAACACTCTTTGATAGTACATTTTTCTTCAAGAGTACTTATATCTTTTAGAGAAAAACGAGTGGTAAAAGTTTAATTATTGATAATATCTAATAAGGAGAAGTGTTTAAGAAGAAAACGAGTATAAAGTTTGTTGGAGGCAGGAGCTCTGTTTCGGCCAGTCACAAGTGTTGTCACTGGTGCAGAAAGCGTTTGTAGTCCCGGTTCGTAACCCCCCTTTAGTCCCGGTTTTCAAACCGGGACTATCAATCTGGGACTAAAGATCGCTATCTTTAGTCCCGGGTGAAATAACCGGGACTAAAGATCGAGCTGACCTTTTTTTTTTGCATGGCCCTGTTGCACCATGGTTCATATATATATATATATATATATGACCAAAATATATATTTACATTATAGAAAATGTGTGCACATGCATATAGAAACATAGTCATGTATTAATTACAATCCATTATATGTCCTAGCTAGCTACGATTTCGACGTAGTAGTAGTTGCTAGCTCAGAAGCTAAGGAACTATGAATTGTGTTTCCGTCGTAGTAGAATTCACCCTTGGGATCAAGGATTTGTTCGTTGATAAATCCCATGAGTTGTTCTTGAACCGCCGCGATAAATTCCTTGTGTGATCAGGTTATCCCTCATGCAAATAAACTATATGAATGTATGAAATTGATTAGTAATTAAACAACAAATCGATACGTAATGAAATTTTGAATTTATTTGTACGTACATCGAGCTCTCTTATGGTGATGATTTGGTCTGCAAGGCAGTGGCAATACTTGCACATGTAGTAGCCGCACAAGTTAGTTCCCTGCTTTTGCTTTGCGCACTATAAATAACAAACGACGAGAGATCTAATTAATATACACTTGTATGTATTTGAATCAGAGAAATATAAATGTAGAGCATGTGTACTCACAGGAAATTTGAACTTCCGCCTAAGTCTTTCTCTCCAGTTGCCGCGGACCAAATGACGGAACCGATACCAAGCACTACATGGAGTTTAAAGCTATGATTCGTAGTAGCAATTAACATAACAAGATTTTCTTAATTAACATAGGAACTTATGACAATACCTGTCTATAAGTTCGAAAACCTTGTCAAACGTAGACTCTTTTTTATCCATTGAGACATATACGTTGACGGTGCAGGCCTCCAGGTCGAAGAGTAAAAGCACCCAGTGGAATCTGCAATGTGCGTGGGATGCATTACATATGAAACACTTAGCAAGTTCGTATGGGAATGAAATTTGGTATAGGAAGACAGTAAAATTAAACTAACTCTGTGTTGTATGACAACAGTATGAACGTCTTGTAATGCTGCGCCTTCAGGAGATGGACGAGATTGTCCTCTGTGGCTTGCGGATATTGGTCGAGCATTGCGACGTTTACTTTCCGAGGGTCGATGAATCCAGTATCGAAAACCACCCGCCGTCGGGCCCTTTGAATCTCTATTCTACAACGATAAAAGGGAGTATATATTATATATAGTCTACTTATATACAAGGACCTAATTAATTAAAGGAGACGTAGTAAGAAATCTAACTGAACGATATACTTACAAAATCCAGCAACTCATAATAGAGACGTCGAGGGCGTCCAGCTGGTATAGTTCGTAGATTCCCTTGAAATTGATCCAGAGAATGTCATCTCCTTGCAAGAAGTCCGTGTCCCTGATCCTCGCTCCGATCATCTCTCTACCGGTGGCGCTCATCTCCATGTACAGCTGATGGAACTTGTACATTTATGTGGGTAGGGACTGCAGCAGCTCAGGCTTGACAAGCGGTTTACCGAGTTCGTACATGTATTTCACTTCCGCCTTTTCGATTGGTGCGTCTCCTAGAAATTGATCCGTAGTTAGCCCGGTGTCATAAATAAATTCTTGTATTACAAAATCTTCACTGGTCACCAATGGCTCGATCTCCTGGTTTGGTTGCTCTCCAAGCTGAGGGACTGGTTTGGACTTTCCAGAAGATGCTTTCTTGAGCGTTCGCTCATAGTCCGATAGCTTTATGGCCTCCTTGGCAGGTGCAGACATACCCCTGAAGAAGTTCCTGACACTCGAGTATATAGGAATCTTCTTTTCTGGACTTCGAGGCTTGAATTGTCTCTTGACTTCTGATGCCACGTAAGCATCAAGCTCCTCTTACGTGCAATCGTACCCCGGGTCCTTGTTCTTGGCGGCGTCAACTTTCGTCTTCTTCGTTGCCCTTGTGGGGGCAGGCGGTGGAGCTTGGGGGGCCCTTGACTTGGAAGGTGCCGGAAGAGGAGCTTGCGGAGGAGTCGGTGTAGGAGCCTGAGGAGGAGTCGGTGCAGGAGCCTGAGGTGGAGACGGTGCTGGAGCATGAGGAGGAGACGGTGCTGGAGCCTGAGGAGGAGATGGCGGAGCCGGAGGAGATGGTGCACGAGACGCCGCTTGTTGCCCAGGGAGGATGATGTACCGCTTGCGCCATAGAATAATGGCGTGGCTTGTGTCTCGTAGATGCGTCTCACCGTCTCCTCCAGGGTAATCCAGCTCGAGGTCCTCATACGCGCCTTCGACAAACTCAACTTCGACCTTGGAGTATCCTGCTGGAATCGACCTGCAGTGGTAAGTACCTGAAGTGTCCGTTGGGATGGCCATGCCCGACGCCACCTTCATGTGGTGAGAGGTTATTTATTAGTAATCAACATATATAAGCAGCAACTAGCGGAATGGCCAAATCTAAAATTTATAAACTACGAGCTTACCTTTATTGATAAGTTCTTGAAAGGAATATGCAGCTCACATGGTGTCCGCTGAGTGATGTCATCAACGGGGCAGGTGGATTCATCCTGGGTTTGCATGGCGTCCATGCTCTGTGATCCTACCTGCCCCGTTGAGGCGTAGCTGCTACGGTTTCCTGACGGGCTCACCATTGCAGGAGGAATGGTCGGCTGGGGATCATGGGACCGATGTGCGGCCATTCGTTCATCAACCTTTCTTGCCACCTCCTCTTGCATGCTGAGCTCGTAGCTCGATACCCTAAACTCTAGATATGCAATCTTCGCCTCGGTATCTCTCTTGCTCCTCATCCGACTCCTGTATGTGTGGATGTCCTCCTTGAACCCAATCTTCGAAGGAATCACCCCTTTCCCTCGTGTTCGTCCTGGATGCTCTGGAGTCTGCAGGGCGAGTGACAGCTCGTCCTTCTCTCTGTCCGGTCGGAACGCGCCCTGAGAAGAGGCTTCCAATTCGTCTGTTAGTCGACGCGCAGCCTCGCGTATCTGATCGCCGAAGACCAGGGAGCCATCAGCTGGGTTGAGCGTTCCACCGTGAGCATAGTACCAGAACTTCGATCGTTCCGGCCAATTAGCAGTGGCCGGTTCAATACCCCTCTCAAGCAAGCTAGCCTCCATCTCCTCCCACTTCGGCATCGCGACGCTATAGCCGCTTGACCCCAAGTGGTGATGGTACTTCTTCTTGGCGGCATTTTCTTTGTTTCTTTCCATCATCGCCTGCCCTTGTTCACCTGTCTTATATGCAACGAACTCGTCCCAATGATCCCTTAGCTTTGGGAATGTGTCGAAGTTCGGTGTCTGCCCCTTCAGGATATATTTCTAGTACAGATCTCCCTTGAAGCTCTGAAACTGTTCTGCCATTTTCTTCAGAGTCCACCTTTTCACTTTGTCCTCTGTACCCGCGGGAAGGGTGAATGTCTCGAGCATTGTGGTCCACAACATCTCTTTCTCCGAATCTGGGACAAAGCTCTCATGATCTCCGCATGCCCTTGTTCTGCGCCAGTACACCGTATTGACAGGCACGTTATCCCGCACAACCCAACTGCTGTGACGTACATAGTTCTTGGCGGCTTCTGCCGGGGCACTAGGTCGGCCATCTTCGTCCACTTCCGTTATGATGTGCCGACCCTCAAGCTTCTTCGCGGCACCTCGTTGCCCGCGTGCCCTCTTCTGTCCAACGGAGGGTTGACTTCCACTAGCCTCCTCCTCCTGGTTCCCCTCCACATCCCTTTTCCCGTGCCCCTCCTGGTTCCCCTCCGGGTTCCCCTCCGCATCCCTCTCCACGTTCCCTTCCTCGTTCAAATACTGGTTTGGATCCTCGTTCCCCTCTTCTTCGTTCCAGTACTGGCTGCTTCCCTCCGCAATTGTATCGTACAATATCTGTTCCTCATCGCGATCAGCCATCTGTTCATACAGGAAACATCTGCTAAGTCATGAGACATTTATGTTTTAACAATCTTATATGCTAACAATCATATGCTAAGTCTAGGTGACGTATATTATAGGACCCTAGCTAGTCAATAAATTATATAGTAAGTCTAATCACAAATCTAATAATCTTATATTAAAACTCAAATAATCTTATACTAAAACTCAAATAGTGATAAATGCTAAGTCTAGGTGACGTATATTATAGGACCCTAGCTAGTCAATAATTATATACTAAGTCTAATTACAAATATAATAATCTTATATTAAAACTCAAATAATCTTATACTAAAACTCAAATAGTCATATATGTTAAGTGTAACTGTCGTATATTAGAACCTTACACAATCTTATATGCTAAGTCTAATTACAAATCTAATAATCTTATACTAAAACTCAAATAGTGATATATGGTAAGTCTAAGTGTCGTATATTAAATCTAATAGTCTTAATTGCATTACAAATATAACAATCATATATATAATTACGTCACTTGCCTGCGCGAATTCCTTCGAGGGCTAGCTACCATTCCGGCTTGAGGGACGACTCCGACAACGTCTTTTCTGCAAGATACAAAAAGATGTATTAGGATAAACGCGAAATAACATATATTGCATTTGACGTTCACGTTTCGTTCACGATCGTTCACGTTCGCGTTCTCGTTAAGGTCACGTTTCATTCACCTACGTTCATTCGTTCACGTTCATTCACCTGCCTATATTGCATTTCACGTTCACGTTCGTTCACGTTCACGTTCGTTAGTTCACGTTCGTTGACGTTCGTTCACGCTCGTTCGTTCACGTTCGTTCGTTCTTTCACGTTCAATTCTCGTTCACGATCGTTCGCTCGTTCACGTTCGTTCGCTCGTTCTTGTTCACGTTCATTCGCTCGTTCACGTTCTCGTTCACGTTCGTTCGCGGCGGCGGGGCGGCGCAGCGGCGGCGTGGCGCCGCGCGCGGCATCGGCGTGGCACGGAGGCGGCGTGCGGCGCGCAGCGTGGTGGCGGCGTGGCGCGCGGCCCGGTGGCGGCGTTGCACGGCAGCGGCAAAGCGCGCGGCACGGCGCCGGCGTTGCGCGGCGGCGGCGTGGCGGCGCGGCGCCGGTGCCGTGCTGCGGCGGCGTCATGGCGCGGCATCGTGTCGTGATGACGTCGACGTCGGCATCGGCAACGAGGCGGCCGGCGGCAACAGAGAGGGAGAGAGAGAGATCGAGATCGGAGAGAGATAGCTAATGAGAGCGAGGCAGCGGCGGCTCTCACCCCAGAGATGCGGCGGCGGCGGAGGAGGCGGAGGCGGCGGTGACGACGACGAGCGCGAGACGACGGCGAGATACGGCGGCGGCGTCGGCGCGGGGATGCCCTAGGCAGTGGCGGCGAAGGAGAAGCCGAGAGAGATCGATCGGGCAAAAGCTTCTAAGTGTTGGTGGAGAAGACGAGGGCGCGCATCGGGAATATATATACCCCTAGATCTTTACTCCCGGAGTAAAGATATCTTTACTCCCGGTTGTTCTCATCAACCGGGAGTAAAGATATTTTCCCGCTATTTCCAAATTCTTTTTAAACCCGGTTAGGGTTAAGAACCGGGACTACTGATAAGCGCACTGAATATTATTTTCCATTACATATGTGCTTCTAAAATAGAAAATAATGCATTAAAATTATTTAAAGTACAAAGATTAATGATAATTACTTCGAAAAATTATTGTTGTCAGTAATAAATTAAGTGGATAAAACGTAATAGGCAAATATATGATTTAAAATTAATAAAAATTATAATAATCATATATACTTAGCATATGAATGATATTAAATTGGTAAAAACTCTAATTAACATATGTATATACATACGGCATGATTTAAAATTAATAAAAATTGTAATAATCATATATACTTAGCATATGAATGATATTAAATTAATTGTTAAAAACTCTAATTAACATATGTAAATGCCACATGCATGATGTAAAAATTTTAAAAATTCGAATAGTCATATATAATTAGCATATGAATGATAGTAAATTAATTGTTAAAAACTCTAATTAACATATGTAAATGCCACATGCATGATTTAAAACTTTTAAAAATTCGAATAGTCATATATAATTAGCATATGAATGATAGTAAATTAATTGTTAAAAACTCTAATTAACATATGAAATTGCCACCTGTGTGATTTAAAACTTTTAAAAATTGTAAGTATCACATATAACTTGCATATACATGATTTAAACTTGTTAAAACCTCTAATAATCGTGCGTAATTAACATATGCCATACATCAATTGATTTATATGGATAATCAATACATCCAAAATAGTTTACATCGTGTACACAATAATTACGGCAATACATCGGCGGTGACGGTTGACCGCACGTACTTTCTCCTCACTATTGTTCCCCCCTTGTGATCGCTACGTGAGTAAGGGGTGTCTTCATTTGATAGGAGGATGCTAGGGTCAATCGTCACCGTGAAAGGGGGTTGCCCATCCAACTGATCGTAATCCTCGTCAGTCTTGTCCTCAACTCCGACGATTTTTCTTTTGCGTGGGAGAACCACGTGACGCTTAGGCTCGTCAGGCCCTCTGCCCTTCTTTCCTTTGCTAGACATGTCCTTCACGTAAAAGACTTGCGTTACATCATTAGCAAGGACAAAAGGTTCGTCCGAGTATCCAACCTTGTTAAGGTCAACCGTTGTCATCCCACTGTCATCAATCATTACGCCTTCACCAGTCAACCTAACCCATTGGCACCGGAACAGAGGGACCTTGAGAGGACCATAGTCAAGTTCCCATATGTCCTCGATGGCACCGTAATACGTGCCAATTGTTCCATCGTGTCCCATGGCATTGACACGAACAACGCTGTTTTGGTTCGTGCTCTTCATGTCTTGGGCTCTCGTGTAGAATGTGTACCCATTGATCTCATATCCCTGGAATGTCGCGATCGACCCAGACGGTCCCCTCGCCAGGAAGGCAAGTTGTTGGTTGATCGACTCGTTACCCATGAGATGTTGTCGTAGCCACGCGGGGAAAGTATCAATGTGATGCCTTGTAATCCATGCATCGGACTTACCGATGTTCCTGGCGCGAACTAGAGCCAAGTGCTCCTCGATGTAAGGAGCTACCAATGAAGATTGTTGCAGAACCGTGAAATGGGCTTTACAGAATAAATTGTTGTCTACCGTCATTATTGCTTTCCTTCCGAGAGTTCCCTTTCCCCGTAGTCTCCCTTCATGCCGTGATTCAGGTACCCTGATTGGGTGAATGTCTTCGATAAATTCTACGCAAAATTCGATGACCTCCTCTGTTCCATAACCCTTGGCGATGCTTGCCTCTGGACAAGCACGGTTATGAACATACTTCTTCAGAACGCCCATGTACCTCTCGAAAGGAAACATGTTGTGTATGTACACAGGTCCGAGAATACTGATCTCTTTGACAAGGTGACAAAGCAGATGCGTCATTATATTGAAAAATGAAGGTAGAAATATCAACTCAAAACTGACGAGACATTGCACCACATCATTCTGAAGGGCTTCTAATATATCTGGATCGATGACCTTCTGCGAAATTGCGTTCATGAATGTACATAGCTTTGTTATTGTTTCCCGGACATTGTCTGGAAGGATACCCCTTATTATAACTGGTAGCAGTTGTGTCATCAACACGTGACAGTCATGACACTTTTGGTTTGTGAACTTCTTCTCCTTCGTGCTTATTATTCGCTTGATATTCGTGGAGTATCCAGACGGTACCTTTATGCTCTCCAAGCATTCAAACATACTTTCCTTCTCTGCCTTGCTAAGAGTGTAGCTGGCTGGACTCAAGTAATGGCTTCCTTTCTCCTTTGGTTCCGGGTGAAGGTCGCCGCGTTGTTCCATATGCTTCAGATCATTACGTGCTTCCAGTGTATCTTTTGACTTTCCGTATACACCTAGGAAGCCAAGAAGGTTTACGCAAAGGTTCTTAGTGAGGTGCATCACGTCGATTGCGTGGCGGACGTCCAAGAATTCCCAATAGGGTAACTCCCAAAATATAGAGTTCTGTTTCCACATCAGCGCGTGACCATCTTCGCTCTCTATAGGCTGGCTTCCAGGCCCCTTTCCGAACACTACTTTAAGATCTTTAACCATAGCAAACACTGTTTTCCCGCTGCGATGTTTAGGCTTCGTACGGTGGTCAGCCTTATGTTCGAAGTGCTTACCTTTCTTCCATACCGGGTGGTTTGCTGCAAGGAATCGACGATGACCCATGTATACAACCTTCCTACAGTGCTTAAGATACGTACTTTCTGTTTCATCCATACAGTGAGTGCAAGCCTTGTACTCCTTGTTGGACTGTCCGGATAGGTTGCTAAGTGCAGGCCAATCGTTGATAGTTATGAACAGCAGCGCTCGTAGGTTAAACTCCTCCTGTTTGTCCTCGTCCCACATGGGGACACCTTCTTTCTTCCACAACAGTTTAAGATCTTCGACCAGTGGTCTTAGGTACACATCGATGTCGTTACCAGGTTGCTTGGGGCCTTGAATAATAATCGGCATCATTATGTACTTACTCTTCATGCATAGCCAGGGGGAGGTTGTAGATACACATCGTAACGGGCCAAGTGCTATGGCCGCTGCTCATCTCTCCAAAAGGATTCATGCCATCTGTACTCAAACCAAACCGTATGTTTCGTGCGTCCTTTCCAAAGTCTTTAAATTTTCTGTCGATGTTTCGCCACTGCGAACCATCGGCGGGGTGTCTCAGCATCCCGTCCTGTTGACGCTCTTCAGCGTGCCATCGCATCATTCTAGCATTCCGTTTGTTCCTGAACAAACGCCTTAGCCGTAGTATTATAGGGAAATACCACATCACCTTAGCAGGAATTCTCTTCTTTGTTAGCTGCCCGTCAACTTCTTCTGGATTGTCTCGTCTAATCTTGTATCGTAGTGCTTTGCAAACAGGGCATGCTTCTAGATTCTCGTACTCCTCACCGCGATATAGGATACAATCATTCGGACATGCGTGAATCTTCTGAACTTCTAGTCCTAGCGGGCAGACTATCTTCTTAGCCTCGTACGTTGTCTCGGGCAATTTGTTTCCCTCCGGAAGAATGTTCTTGACGAGTTTCAATAAATTGCCAAATGCCTTGTCACTAACCCTATTTTTTGCCTTCCATTGCAAGAACTCCAGAGTGGTATCCAACTTTTTGTGCCCCTGCTCGCAACCTGGGTACAACGATGTTCTGTGGTCCTCTAACATCTTGTCCAATTTATGGGCCCCCTTTTCACTTTCGCAGTCCTCCTTAGCGTTACCATCAGCATTGTCACACCCAGAAATTCTCGAACCAGAATTTCTAAGCTGAAGGTGCATTAAGTCCCTGTCCAGGACCAGCCAGGGTACACAAACGACAATTGTTGACATACAGACCCACGTCTTACAAAAATATAAAAGATTACAAATGCAGCGGGAAAGATAAAAGCGAGCTAAACCGGGAAGCTTGACTTTAGCAGCGGGCGACTCCACTCCACAGGCAAACCTTGATGGCAGTGACGAAACCAACCTCTCTGAGATGGCTCCAACTGAGAAGAACTTCAACTCTGGTGTGGGGGAAAAGAGAGCAAGACTGAGTACTACCCACTGTACTCAGCAAGTCATACCGGAAAAGGAGGTATGATGCAGGATATAACCAAAGGAAGCTAGGGGTTCTTTTGCATAAAGCAGGCATTTCAAAGCAGTAGTTGAAAGCAGTAAAACAGCTGTAGTAATTAATCAATATTAACCAATCATTGTCCGACGCTACACCACGTTGCAACAGGCCCAACCAACCACCTGAACTACACCAGTTCATTAAGCTAAACTAGGAGTGAGACTAATCACGGTGAATCTGGTTGATCGCCCATAACCGCGGGCACGGCTATTCGAATAGTTTTACTCTGGCCAGAGGTGTACAACTGTACCCACAAGACACGATTCCACACATGTCGCCATGCCCCGAAGTATCACCATGATACTGCAAAGGGGGAAATCGTGATACTGCAGTTACCCACTCCCGCTTGTGGTAAGCACGGTAAGTCTCCCAGGGTTTCCTGTGAACCGGTCCTTAACTGCCATGGGTGCGACCAGCAAAACCATGCACTCACAGCCCGCCATTCAGAATATTTTAATTAACTGACACCCTTGCGGTGGCACCAATCTAAAGCTATGCCAATAGTCAGAGTCTATGTAATAATGTGATCCCATTTGTGTACTAGTTGAACTAAGCATGGCTAAGCATTTCCTAAGCCAACATCTAGTCATTTTGATACCCAAGTTATCAATGGCATAAGGTAACCAATATGTGGCTGAGGAATAGGACCCATCCCACATTACATTGTAAAAGAATGCAACATTTAATAGAAATGCGGGATATTGGTAAATTGGGTACAATATGATCAAACGTATTGCATGACTTGCCTTGCTCTCGAACTGATGAGACCTCAGCAACGTCTTCGAGAAACCGCGGATCGACGAAACGGCCGAAACCTACGCGACAAACAAAGCACACAAGCAAAACATGCTATAAGACTACTGAAACAGGAAACAAAACCATTTTTAATGGATTCTTTGCATTTTTCTTGATTTACTGAGACTTGAATAGACTTAAACGGAGCTCGGATGAATTACTTATGAATTTTAGAAGATAAAGTGTGTTTTTACTAATAAAGAAAAAGTCCTTAATTAATTATTGCGCAATAATACCCAGGGCTGACGTCATCCAGGGGGGGCGGCGCCGACAGGCGGGGCCCACGGGTCAGCGGCTCAAAGGGGAGAGGAAGGGGGCGCCGGCATATGGGCCCCACGGGCAGTGGCTCAAGGTGGCCGGTCTACCGTGGACCGGCACCACGCGGGTGGTCCACCGCCGGTCCACGGGACCGACGGTCCGGATCGGCCGGGAGGCCGATCGGACGGCACGGCGGCGGCTAGGCACGGCTCGGCTCGGCTTCAAAACCGGCCGGCCGGCCATGGCAACCGGCGGCGACGCGCACGGTCGCCGGCGACGGCAATCGGCGGCGCGGGAAGCGACGACGGACGGGGTACAGGACGGCGGCGTCGACCGAAGGCGACGGCGAGCGCGTGGAGAGAGGCGGCGCAAACGAGAGAGAGGGGAAGAGGGAGGAGGGGGATCCTCACCGGCGAGTATGGCGGCCGGAGCGGAGGATGAAGGTGGCGGCGACGACCTGGCGATGAGGAGGGGCGGACGGGCGGCGGCGGCACCTACGGAGGGAGTTGAGAAGGATTAGGAGTAGAGAGAGTGACCACGGCGGCCACCATTGTTGGCCGGAGACGAAGGAGAATGGATAGCTCACCGGTGTGCGAGGAGAACCGGGCTCCGGTGGGGTTTAGCGGAAACCGAGCGGCGGCCGAGGTGGCTCACGCGGCGGCAACGCTAATGGCTGCGGCGGCTTGGCGCAGCGGCGGCTCTAGCGGCTGCGGCGCGCGACCGGAGGTGGCGGCAAGCGGCGGCGCTAGTGGCGAGCGGCGCGGCGGCGGTAGGAGGCACGGGAGAGCGCGGCGAAAAGGGGAAAAGGGAGAGGGAGATGCGGGGAAGCTTTATAGGGGCTCGAGAAGGGCGGACATGGCCGGGAAACCCCCCGATTTGGCCGGCGACGTGGGGGGAGAGAGAGAGAGTGGGGGGGATTCAAATCGAATCCCGCCCATTTGCGGGTGCGCGTGCGGGCGGGAATGGCGGGGAGGGCGGCGACGTGGGGACGCGGAGTGGGGGCGCGGCGTGGAGCGGAGAAGGCGGCGGCGCGGACGGTTTCGGTGGCGGTTGCCGTTGTGGGGCGGGCGGCTGGAGGAAGGGGACGACCTGACAAGTGGGCCCCACCTGTCAGCGTCCCGGAGAGAGGGGAAAGGGGAACGGGCCGGCCCAAAGGAAGGAGGCCGAGCGCGGGAGGGAGTGGGCCGATGGCCCAATAGAGAAAAAAGAAGGAAAAGAAAAAGAAAAAGAAGAAATGATTTTTCCTGGGATTTAAAATTGCACTTTGGTGATTTTTAATTGGTTAAAATTATTTCTAAGGCTCTGAAAATTCCACTAAAAATCTTGTTAATGCATTGGAGCATGGGGAACTCAAGAAAAATTCCACCACGCTATTTCCGATTATTAATTGCATTTATTAACTAGGGATTTAGCTCTAGGTTAATTAAGATAATTTCTTCGGGCAATTTATTTAACCAATTTTTAAAGCAAGAAAAGGGGGGAAACTTCAGGGTGTGACAAGCATCTCTTTCCTCCTCACCCGTTTGATTTCCTTCAAATCCAACATACTGAGCAAAGTCCGGAATATTGTCGTCTTCCAGTTTATCTTCTTCCATTTCAACACCTTGCTCTCCGTGGGATGTCCAACAATTATAGCTTGGCATGAACCCCGACTCAAACAAGTGGAAATGAATAGTCCTCGATGCAGAATACTCCTTCTGATTCTTACACTTATTGCATGGACAACAAATAAAACCCCTTTGCCTGTTAGCTTCGGCCACTCTCAAAAAATAGTGCACGTCGTCAATAAACTCTTTGGACCGCCGGTCAGCGTACATCCATTGCCGATCCATCTACATGAGTTGAAAAAAAATCATACACAAATAATTATTCTTACAATAATGACAGTCATACAATAATTATAAGATAATTACATACTCTTTCAACAGTCATACAATAATGACATATCTTTATTCATACAAAAATCATAAAATATTACACCAAATAATTCTTATTTACTATTTCTAAAGTTTTAAACTAATTTTAATGTGTTTTACTTCTTTTAATTTTCATTTTAGTTTGTTTTCTATTATTTAAGATTAACTTTCACTATATTTTCCTTCTCAACTATTTTATAAAACCTTCTTTAGCAAATGAACTAAATTTCTATATATTCTTTATTCCCCACATAAATTTTCTCTCTCATCAACTTACAACTAAATTTTGGAGACAAAAAAGTGTGCAAAACATAGCTACAAATGTAATATGACAAAAAAAAACATTGGAGGATGAAGTTGCAAACCTTTTAGGCACCTCCGATTTGTATGTAATCACCAAAATAAATTCACTGGAAATTTTGGCATGACCTCCCCTCTTTTTTGAAGAAATTTTGAAGCTTGCTCGGGCAGCTGGAGGAGGAAGAAGACATATATATAGGGGTGGGACTTTAGTCCCGGTTGGTGTTACTAACCGGGGCTAAAGATCCCCGAGATCTTGGGACTAAAGTTACGATCTTACCAACCGGAACTAAAGATCCCGGGGGGGCCTGACAGGCCCTGACAGCATTTGAACCGGGACTAAAGATGCCAACCGGGACTAAAGATCAAATATGCCCGTTACCCTTTTTAACCGGGACTAAAGATTATCTTTAGCCCCGGTTTTTATTGCATCCGAGACTATTGTGGAATTCGGCCGACCGATAAAAAATAGTTTCTCCACCAGTGTGTCATCATCTGTTTTATCTTTGTTGCCTGTGAGTTTCTTATTCGTAAGTCGCCTGTTCGAGTAGGACGGAGAAATTTAGTGCCAGCCGTACTAGCTAAATGCATAGAGCTTGTGATTAAGTTAATTACATGTTGATCAGGCGACTTGCTGTTTTAAAACAGGATGCACGTCATCGATACGTGCGTTAGACAATATACAATTACATAGTACAAGTTGGTTGCATGCACTAATTCAAATCTTCACAAAAAGGTTGGTTGGCGCAATAATAATCCTATTACCTCTATCGATCCTTGCAAGACAGCTGCTCGCTTGCCTATTTCTACCACGAGATATGCTAAACGCCACAATCGGAGTACTGGTTTATCACCGATCAACTCAGGAATCTCTCAAATCAGGAAATACAAATTAACAAGCTAGCTTAATCACAGTTGACGCAAAACGAGCCTACATGGGTGAGGCGATTAGGGTTTTTGGGGCGACGCCGAGGCGATCGTCAGAAGCGGCGACCCCTCTGGCGATCGGGCGAGGTGGAGAAGATGATCGGGAGTATACCTCAAGGAGAGGCCTCGCTACTCGGATTTCGGCAAATTGCTTGGCGGGAGGTGATTTGGGCGCGAATTTTGAGCACAACAAGGGGCCCAAGGGCATCCATGGCGGTGGGAGTTTGGGCTTTCTAGCCCATCCCTGTAGCCACGGGTGTGGGTACCCTCCCTCCCGACAGCTGGCGCATCTGGATCGGCATCTCCACCATTTGTGGGGGGCAAATCTTCGGGAGCTAGGTTTTCGAGCAGGGTGGTGCAAGGAGGAGTCGGGAGAAGTTTCTGCTGCGGCAGAGGAGTGGCCGCGGGTGGGGATTGGCGGCGGTGAATCGTGGTGGAGAGGCACCATCCGAGGAGACACTAGGCGCTTCGCGAAGATTGTTCGAGCTCGACCTCCGGAAATGGCGCATCAAGGCGGTGGGTGGAGGGGAAGATTCCAGCCAAGGCCGGCGTTCCAAGCGCGGCGTCCGGCGGGGCAAGTGTTTCAGGGGAAGCAAGGGCAAGCTGGAGGAGGAGTGGATCGACAGTACATGGTTCGAGGAGAGGGAAGCAAGGGAGATCAAGCAGAGATCAAGCTTAAGGAGGGGAGCTTGCTGCAGAAGTCCCTGGAAGAGAAGGACTCTGCTCCTGATCTCCAAGCTCAGGAGAAACCAAAGGACGAGGCACCCATGCCGAATCCTCCTCCACAAGCCAACCCTAAACATGGTATGAATCAATCTTCTCAAGTTACTCAGCGCACTCTTTGTCTCAGATGCAAGGGTTTGGGTCACATGGCTAGAGATTGTCCAGCTGCTGTTTTCTATACCAACTGTGCTAAGCCTACTCATAGGACCGAGGATTGTTTGTATGACAAGTAACCGAGACCGATAGCTAAGCTAGTGGGTTATGGTGCTCCAGGACTTGGTTGCATTTTGATTCAGAACACTAAGGCTGAACCCGCAAGGGAGCATATTAATCCACTGGCCATGATCTCAGTTGTTATTGGTGAGGGATTGACTGTGGCACAGTTGGAGCAGGGATTTACTCAGCAATTTAAGTGGAATTGGAACTGGAAAGCTAAGGCAATGCCAAATGGGACTTTTCAGATGAGGTTCCCAAATAAGATGAGATTTGAGGAGTTATCCAGTTTTGACCATTTTAGTGTCAAAGGTACCAATGTGCAGATTAATGTTAAGGAATGGACCCAAGAATCTGAAGCCATTGGCAAAATGCACATTGTTTGGGTGAGGGTGACAGGTATACCTGATGAGATGAAAGGCTATCTTGCTTTGTTTGAGGTGGGTTCAAATTTGGGTCCAGTTATGGCAGTGGATATGGCCTCGCTTAGAGCTCATAATGGGGTCAGAATCAAGGTTGGCATGATGGAGCTGGAACCCTTACCCATGAAACTTATCCTGACAACACCAAAGGGCTTACTCTTTCAAGCTTGCTTTAATTTGGAAGAGGTTGTGGAACATGGGTGGTTTAGGGAGCAGCTGTTTGATGAAGGAAAGGAGAGTGATCTCATCCCAACTAAGGTATCCAAAGAGAGGGGAAGCAACATGATGGTAGCAAAGATGGGCAAAGTCCCTCTTGCAGCAAAAGTAGTCAGGAATTTGTTGGAGGAAGCTCTGCTAGACAAGCCCCTGTTGAAGCTATGATCCCAGACAAAGTTTCACAAGTCCTCAGAGATAGAGAGCTGGCTGTCCAGATGCAGGAAGAGGAGATGTTGAAAGATTTGCCATCCAAAGGTGTTCCTGTGATGGAAAACAAGAAACAATCTGAAGTCATGCTGTCATCTAATATGCTGGTGGATCTTGGGGGGACAAAAGATGATAAAACACAGGACAATGGAGATAAAGGCAAGGAAAGCTGTGTGGAATTGTTGGAGGAATCAGATATGGGACACTTGGAGGAGGAGGGGGAAAGAGTGCATTTAGGGGATAGTGAAGAACTCATTGACTCTCAGGAGTCAGATGACAACTTTGCCACAAAGGTTGGGGTGGTATTAGCTGAAGATATCACTGACAGTCAAGAGGAAGATGTTAGAAGAAGTAAGAGACTGAGGGACAAGGAGGACAAGAAGCCCCAAGATCTGGCAATGGAGAGAAAAGAAGCTCAAAATGCATTCCTCGATAAAGGTCAGGCACAAATTCCCTCTATAGTTGATGAATCAAATGTTTCTCTTATCAATATGGCATGCATTTTGGGAGTAAATCTAGGATGTGCTCTAGATGATGTTGAACATAATGTTGATTTGATTAAAAAGCTTGAACTTGCTAGAATAAGTCTTTTTTTGAAAGAAAAAGAAAATGCTGAAAAAAATAAAGCAGAAAGTAAATCAGGTGGTGATTTCCCTGAACACGCTGAATTGGCTGAAATTTATTCCTCAGACAGTAACAGTGACTCTGAGCTTGATGAAATTGAATTGATGATTAAAAACATTCACTTCTCACAAGGGAAGAGGAAACTGAAAAAGGGAAACCTTGACATTGTCAAGGTAACTCCCAGGCTAAAAAGGGTAAAGGGGAAAAATAACTCAAAAAACAAATGATAGGTCTGTTTTGGAACATCAGGGGTTTGGGGAATTTAGAAAAAAAAAGGACATCTTCAAGATCTTATGAAGGATCATAGTGTTGACTTTGTTGGGATTGTAGAAACTATTAAACAAAACTTCTCGGATAACTTCTTACAAAGCTTAGCAGGAGCAAAAAACTTCAGCTAGAGATGGCTCTCTGCTGCAGGACATTCAGGAGGTATTCTTGTGGGAGTGAATGATGAAAAAAATGAAATAGTTAACACAAGCATTGGAGATTTTCATATCAGAGTGACTTTGCAAAGGATTGCCAACAAAAAACATTGGGATCTCATAGTTATGTATGGAGCAGCTCAACATGAACACAAGAATACCTTCTTAGCTGAGCTTTCTAGGGCTATTCAACCACAAAACAGTCCGTTGGTAGTTGGTGGGGATTTCAATATTATCAGAAAAGAGAGTGAAAAAAACAAACCTGGGGAGTATAATAAGTGGAGTTTTCTCTTCAATGCCATTGTTGAACAAGCTAATCTTAGAGAGTTGAGTTTAGGTAGCAGGCAATACACCTGGTGCAATAACCAAGTTAACTCCACTTTGGAGAAACTAGACAGGGTTTTTATAAATAGCTCCTGGGAAAGGGAGTTCCCTCTCACCATTTCTAGGGTCCTAGTCAGGGCGTTTTCTGACCATAATCCCATTCTAGTTGAAGCTGATTCTAAGATTCATAGATCTCCTATCTTTAGAGTTGAATTGAGTTGGTTTTTGAGAGAGGATTTGGAGTATGTGATTTCAGAAGTTTGGAATAAACAATATTCTGGGAGTAGTAATGAAAGATGGCAAAAAAAACTTAGGGTTTTGAGGAAAAAGTTGAATGGTTGGAATAGGAATTGGGAAGGACTATATAAGAGAGAAAAGGAGGACATTCTAAGGAAGATTGATGCAATTGACATCAAAGTTGAATCTGCTGGTATGACTAGCAGTGATAGAGAAGAGAGAAGATCTTTAGAGCAAAAGTTGTGCTATACCATTAGAGAAGAAAAACTAAAGTGGTTTCGGAGAAGTAAAGTGAAGGAAACTTTGGAGGGAGATTGTAACACAAAATATTACCATGCAAAGGCAAATGGGAGGAGGAAAAGTCAGATTCACTCTCTGAGCCAAGAAGAGGGAGAAATAGAAGGCCAAAGTAATTTATTACAGTACATCACTCAGTTCTATAAGAATCTGTTTGGTCATTCAAAAGAAAACAGTATAACCATTGACCTTAATGGGACCTGTAAAGTTTCTGAGGAGGATAAAGCTAAATTGGTCCAACCTTTTTGTCTTGAAGAAGTCAGGACAGTAGTTTTTTATTTGAAACACAACAAGGCTCCTGGTCCAGATGGGTTGCCAGGAGAATTTTATGTCAAATTTTGGGACTTAATAAAAAATGACCTTCTTGATTTAATCAATGATTTTCAAAGTGGAACTCTAGACACAGAGAGACTTAACTTTGGGATCATTACTTTGGTACCAAAGTGTAAGGATGCTGCACAAATTCAGAAGTTTAGGCCCATCTGCTTACTAAATGTAAGTTTCAAAATTTTAACCAAGGTGCTGATGAATAGGATTGATAATGTGATGGCATATATTATTTCTAGAAACCAGACTGCTTTTCTCAAAAATCGATTTATTTTAGAAGGGGTGGTCATTCTGCATGAAATCCTGAATTCCATTCACCAAAAAAAACAAAGTGGCATACTTTTCAAAATTGATTTCGAAAAAGCTTATGATAAAGTGGATTGGGTTTTTATTCATAGGATGCTAGTGGCAAAAGATTTCCCTCCCCAATGGTGTGACTGGATGATGAAAGTCATTAGAGGGGGGAAAGTTGCAGTTAAAGTTAATGATGAAATTGGACCTTTTTTTCAGACTTTCAAGGGACTTAGACAAGGTGATCCTTTATCCCCTCTGCTGTTTAATTTAGCAGCAGAAGCTCTGACCCTCTTAGTGAAGAGAGCTGAGGAGAATTCTTTAATAGAAGGTCTAGGAATCAATGATGAAAACAAGGTGGCTATTTTACAATATGCTGATGACACCATTTTTTTTATCCCTGATAACTTGGAATATGCAAGAAACCTCAAATTCATTCTTTGTCTCTTTGAGCAGCTTTCAGGGCTCAAAATCAACTTTAATAAAAGTGAAATTTTTTGTATTGGTTTGGAAAAAGAGAGGCAGGATATGTATAGTCAACTCTTTACTTGTAACATAGGTGATTTGCCTATGAAGTACTTGGGGGTACCAATTGATAAAAAAAGGATTCTTAAAAGGGATTGGAAAACAGCTGAAAACAAAATGGAACACAAGCTAGGTTGTTGGCAAGGGAGATTCCAATCAATTGGAGGGAGATTGATCCTCATCAACTCCAGTTTAAGTAATGTTCCACTTTACATGCTCTCCTTTTACAGGGTCCCTCAGGGTGTAAAAGAGAGGTTAGATTTTTTTAGGAGGAGATTTTTTTGGCAAGAAGATTAGGGTATTAGGAAATACCATCTGGTGCAGTGGCCGGTTATTTGTTCTCCCAGGGATCAGGGGGGCTGGGGGTCTTAGATTTAGAACTTATGAACAAAGCTCTGCTGGGAAAATAGATCTGGAACTTGGAAAATGGGGATGGGTGGTGGCAGGATATGCTGAGGGATAAATATTTGAAGAAAAAACCCATGTCTGTCCTCAAAACTAAAGCTGGTGACTCCCACTTTTGGCAGGGTCTTATGGAAGTAAGGAATGATTTCTTCAAGTTTTGTTCAAAAAAAGTGGGTGATGGAAGGTCCATCATGTTTTGGGAAGATAGTTGGTTAGGTGGTCGACCTCTAACTAGTCAGTTCCCTACCCTTTACAATATTACCTTGTCAAAAAACATTTCTCTGGCCATGATAAAGGAACATGGTTGGGGTGTGATCAAATTCAGAAGGACCCTTTTTGGTGAAAAACTGAGAGATTGGGATAAGATCAAACAGGGTTTTGATAACTTACATTTCATCCCTAACTGCAGAGATAGACTTTGTTGGAACCTGACCAAACAGGGGACTTTCACTGTTAAATCTTTTTATAATGCACTATGTATTCAACAAACAAATGTACCCTTTAAGAAAGTTTGGAAGTTCAAAATTCCCTTGAAAATCAAAATTTTCATTTGGCTTATCTTAAAAGGAAGGACTCTTACTAAGGATAATCTTTTTAAAAGAGGATGGAGGAAAGGAGACACAAACTGTCAGTTTTGTGATCAACAAGAGACCATCCAACATCTTTTTTTCGATTGTCCTATGGCTAGGTTGATTTGGTACATTATTTCCTGTGCTTTTGATTTGAAACCTGTGACAGATAGCAATCATCTATTTGGCTCTTGGCTTGCTGCCTTTGGGAAAAATTGAAACTTTTAGTAATCACTGGGGTAGCTGCTGTACTCTGGGCAATCTGGAAAACCAGAAATAAAGCCTGCTTTGAGAAAAAACTCCCCAAAGATCCAACTGATGTTGTTTTTCTGGTCTGCCATTGGGTGGAAATCTGGGCTGTGTTGCAGAAACAGGAGGTCGATCAAAGAAGGCTGCTCTTGGGGGCCCGACTTATAAGACAAGTGGCAAGTGACGTCTTCAATTCCAAGTTTGGATGGCGAGCTGATGTCAGAAGAATAGGATTCTGAAGAAAAAGGAAATCTGTTGCTGAAGTTGTTGCTGCTATGTGTGCGTTGTTTTTAGGCTGTAGGACTGAATGTTAGTCTTCGATAGGCTTTTGTGTGTCCTCACTTTCAGTTCTCTGTTGCTGGGGTTTACCATTGTCAGCTATCAAGCTATCATGTTACAAAACCAACTCTGTAAGGGATTTTATGTCCTTTTTTTTCCTGAACTTTGTAGCTTTGATCATTTCTAGTAATGGAAATGGGGGCTTTGTGCCCTTGGTCAAAAAAAAAAAACAAGCTAGCTTAATTAGGATTTGAAATATGGTACGCATCCCGCCCAAATTTCGATAGAAACATAAAATTCCAGATACATTTGCAGCTGTTACAATCTTCTACTAGTGTCCTTGTAATGACAACACCATGTACATAAGCAAATCTAGCATCGTACTCCGTAGTAGCAAGACTACGAAAATTACAGTTCGGCCTACTGGGAACAACAAATTGACTCTGATAATCCGTACTCCCTCCAATTTTATTTTAATTGACGTTTTGGACAATGACACGGTCTACAAAATATATCTCTGACCTACTACGTGAGTTACACTTTGGCGACAAGACGATCGAGATCTTTCACGATTTCACCTGCGTAGGTAGCGTCGATCTCTCTCTATCGGCAGCAACCGCACCGTGCACGTAAGTACTCCCTCCATCCCAAAAATAGGCAAAATATGGGTTTCCGTGCCAACGTTTGACTGTCCGTCTTATATGAAACTTTTTTTATAATTAGTATTTTCATTGTTGTTAGATGATAAATGATTAATACTTTATGTGTGACTTATCTTTTTAATTTTTTTCATAATTTTTTTAAATAAGACGGACGGTCAAACGTTAGACACGGAAACCAGGGTTTGTCTTTTTTTTTTTTACGGAGGTATTACGCACGAATGCACGACGATTAGAGGGAATCCACAAGGCAAGTGGCCCTCCCAATCGTCGTCCAGGATCCAGATCCGTAGGCTGATTCGCTGGTTGAGCAGGTGCACCGTGCACGTACCGATCGAGAGGTAGCCATCTCATGTTGCGGCTTCCACTCACCCAGGATACCGATGACCCGTCCGATCCATCCATCCATCCATCAGACCATCACCCCATCATACGTCCTCGTCGCATCGTACTCCGATGGATGGAAAATATCAATATCCAGCGAGTTCGGGTGTACTGCTACTGTGCTCGCAATCCATTGACACTATGCAAGTGTAGCCTAGTAGTACACTGTAGCATTGGCAAAGAAGCCCATGGTGGCGCCAACGGGGAATCCGAATCAATCCATCCAGCTACGGATGATTGAGAGCCGCTGTTTGCGAGGAAGAGGACGGGAGACGAGACGATAAGCACGAGCCGCCAACCGCTGGTCGAAGCATGAATGATAATGGCCGGGAATTTCAAGGGAGGAGGCCCGTGATAAGGAGGCGTACGACTCAGCTCAGGAGCAGTACTCCTCCTAGTGCTCCAGATCTGATCTCATCTGATCACCGCGCCCTCGTCTCACGATCCGTCGCTCGGCTCGCTCACATGTGCGCCGACGCGTTCCGTGCGGATGCGTGGGCCACCAGCTAGCTATACTAGCCTGCTACTAGTAGTACAATTGTCCTCGTCGTCTCCTGTGCCCTTGTGTTCCGGTGAGCCACACACACCAAGGCCTCGCGTCGCGGTTGGGACGATTCGCTTTCGGTGGGCGCCGCTGTGCTGTTCTGTGCTGTGCGGTGTGTGGGTTTTGGACGGGACCAGCGATCGATCGGTTTGGTTTGGCTCGGCACGGCTAGGTAGGCTGGGGGCATGTACGTACGTACGTACGATTCTTCGTGATAAGGTTTCCGGGCGGCAAGCTAAGCTGCGAGCAAAGGACCTGACGTCCAGATGGTCACCTGCTCGCACGCACCACCACCGCATTATTTGTAATCCTCCTCCGTTTTATTTTATAAGTTATTTTTAATTTTTCTTATTGTCAAATTTGTTTAGGTTTAATTAATTTTATAAAAAAAGTTTTGCAACATCCATAATATTAAGAGTAAATTTCACTTCGGGCCACCTTTTGTTACCGATGTTTCACTTTGGACCACCCTTTAAGCAATATTTTCATTTTGGATTGGGTAAACTTGCCTTTGTTTCACTTTGGACCACCCAACTCTCTTCTCAAGCATATGAACGATCTCGATTACGCCGTCTCCTACTCGTCAATGAACTGTCACAGCTATATGTAAGACTATTTCTTCGACATATTACAAGTTGGATGTAGATGGATAAAAAAGTGATGGTGGTTCAATGTGAAATAAAGGTAAAAATACCCGGTCCAAAGTGAAAATATTGGTCCTAAGGTGGTCCAAAGCGAAACATCGGTAATAAAAGGTGGCCCAAAGTAAAATTAACTCTATTATATTAAATAAGTTTTATTAAATATATTTGATAATATATTTGTTTTATGTTAAAAATTTTGCTATATCTCTAAATAAATGTGGTTAAATTTTTAAAAAAAACTAACCGTAGAAATAGTAAAATGACTTATAAAATGAAATGAGATGGAGGGAGTATGATTTTTTTTTTACGTAAAGGCCACCAGGAGGACAATACCAATCCCATCTCTGAAGAACAAGAAAATCTTGTGTGCGTGGCAGATTTCGGCTTGCATCATGGAATGAAGGTGTATGCATATCCAACTCAACTCAAAAATTGCAAGTGCCTCTCTTGAACAGAAAGCTTGACGATTGCCGGGCTTCAAGTTTTCGTCTAAAAAGTTGAGAGGGTGAGAATTGGGCTCATATCATTGTCGATGGGCCTAGGCCTTATCTGTCCTCACCCACATGCTATAGTTATAGGGAAAAAGTACACCGAAGGTCCCTCAACTCGTCATCGAGTTACAAAATCGTCCCATAATCGCAAAACCAGATATCCGGCGTCCCTTAACGTACAAAACCGTTTACTTTAGGTCCCTCGGTGGTTTTGACCCCGATTTTATCCTACGTGGCGGCTAAGTCAGCGTTGGACCCACGTGGACCGCACATGTCAGGATACCACTTCATCACCCTTTATCTCTTTCCCCTCCTCTCCCTTCCTCCTCTCTCTCTCCCTCTCTCACTTCTCTCCTCTCGGCTAGGCTAGCCGGCAGGTGGGGATGAGGTCGCCGACAACAGGCGCGAAGACGAGGGGGTCCACGGCAATAGGGACGACCGGGTCGACGGCGTTAGATTCGGTGACGGTGGTGGTGGTGATGTTGAGGAGGTTGGAGATGGAGACGACGGAGGCGTTGAGCGGTGGGGAGGAGCGGAACACGAGGTAGGCGTCGCAGGGCCCCGCGGCGGCGGCGGAGGTGACGTCATACTCTTGCTGTGCCCGAGGCGACGGCCGATGGCCCTCACCCGCGCCGCGCCGCGCGGCGCCACGACGACGAGGAGGACGAGGAGGAGGATGAGCGCGAGCACGGCGCCGCCGCCTCGGATTCGCTGTAGCCCCTCCCCCCCCCCCCCCCGGCGCCATCGGCGAGGTCGGCGACAGCTGCCACCACCACCGCCAGACGCCGCCACCGCCGCCACCACCACTCAGCCCCGCCGCCAGCTGCCTCCCCGCCGTCCAGCTACTAACGCCATTGTTGTTGCACCGCCATCGGCAAGATTCAACGCAGGAGCTTCGGATCCGGCCACAGGACGGATCCGCCAGCTGCCTCCCTGCCATCCGGTGAACAGATCCGTGTCCTCCACCGCCGCCGCCGAAGGCCCGTCGTCGTTCATGCCGTCGCCGGCCACCGTCGCCTGCGGCCTGCTTGACATTGCCCACCGTTCGCCCGCCGGTGCGCCTCGCCGGATCCAGCCGCCTCCACCATGGGCGTCGGGTGCCCCAGCCGACGCCATTTCAGGCGGCGGCGAGGCGGAGGGGAGGAGGAAGGTGTATGTCACAGCCAGAAATTTAGCCCAAATTTCCAGACTATTTTGTGTATTAAATCTCTGTCCAGGACCAGCCAGGGTACACAAAAAGACAAGTAATAAACAGTTCCAAATGTAAATAAAGCGTAAAATACTTACAGAAGAGGCACTTAGTCCTCACACTGAAGCGAAAGCAGCAGCAGTGGAAAAAGGCGATCCTAGCGGGGCTTCAGCTCCACTCCACAAGCAAAACTCAGCTGGGGTCTGAGCCTTGGTCCTCTAACTCCGTCTTCAGCTCAGAAGTACTACACTTCTGAAAAGGGGGAATAATAGCAAGACTGAGTACAACCACCGTACTCAGCAAGCCACACCAATGATGCAAACGTTGCAAGGGGATTCAAGAATGGCTTGTGGCTATTTGCATAAAGGTAGTTGTAAAACATTTTATTGAGTAAAACAGTAAAACGGTTGAGTAACTAAGTTAATATTAAATCTCCACTGATCAACGCTACACCACGTTGAACAGGCCCAACCAACCCACCTAAACTACAGTGCATTGGGTCGATTTATTAAGTGTGGGACTAATCACGGTGAATCTGGTCGATCGCCCATAACCGCGGGCACGGCTATTCGAATAGTTTTACTCTGGCCAGAGGTGTACAACTGTATCCACAAGACACAATCCACCGGCATGTCACCGTGTTATCATGTGCCCATGATGAACACGTCACCACGTCGAGTGATTGTGACAAGACCCTTCATATAACTCTCTCCTAACCATCCACACCATGCTAAGGTTTCACCCCCACTCCTCGCAAGGCAGCGGGCAGTCCCCTCGTGCGCCGCGATGAATCCGGCAGCTGGACAACCGGACACCCCGGCTGACCCAACTCCATCACGCCCACCCTCGCCACCGGTGCCTAGGAAAAAGTCGAGCTATACTTCAGATCAAGCAGTTACCCACTCCCGCTTGTGGTAAACACTGTAAGTCTTCCAGGGTTTCCCGTGAACCGGTCCTTAATTGCCATGGGTGCGACTCGCAAAACTATGCACCCACAGCCCACCATTCAGTCGCATTTTAGTTGGATAATTACGACCAATGCAACATGGTCGGGTGTCTCGAGCATGCAGCTCGTTCTAATACTAAAAAGGTCTAATACTACAATTATCCCATCAACTGGGCTAGTGGTAATTAAGCATGGCTAAGCATATAGTTCTAGCTAGGTCACATAAGTAACACAAGCTAGTCGATTTATTACCCAAGGTTGACAAAGGACAGATATCAAGTAAACATGACACAAGCGAGCAGATAGGTAAACCCTAATCCCATGTAATTAGCAAAACAATGCATGCTTATTTGCAAACGGTAAAACATTTATAAAATAGGCTCAATATGCTCAATGGGAATGTGTGACTTGCCTTGCTTCTTCATTTGGATCTTCTGAACTCTGATCCTCGCTACCGCGAACTTCGGAAACGACGGAATCTACTCGCTGGCACGCAAAACGAGAAAAAACTCTAATAAAAACCAAGGAAACAGTACATAAAAAGTAAACAAACATGTAGATCTCAATTTTAGATGAATTTTGCAAGTTGAATGGCCCAATTTGGAGTTCGAATGAATTAGAGATGAATTTTAAAATTTTTGAGCCATTTAAATGAATATATATATATATATATATATATATATATATATTACCGATTTATTGCGCAATTATCAATTATTTTCTCAAAGGGAATGGTTTCTGCTGACGTCATCAAAAAGGGCCGACGCTGACAGGTGGCCCCCACATGTCATCGGGTCAAGAGGCAGGCACACGGTGGACCGCGTCCTCGGGTGCGCCGTGGGCCAGAACCACGGGCGGTCCACGCGCGGCACCCCAAATCGGCAAGGGAGGAGCCTGGCAAGGCAGTGGCGGAGGATGGCCGAACGGCCGCCGGCGACGTGGCGCGGCGGCGAGCATGGGAGATGGCCGACGAAGGGGAGAAAGAGGAAAAGGGAGGGGGAGTGCTCACCATGGGGTACGGCAATGGAGGGAGGCGGCCGGTGAAGCTCGGGGCGGAGGGAGAGGGCGGCACTCCAGCGACGGGTGGCGCTCGGGAAGGAGTGGACGAGCAGCGACTGCACAATGGGATGGGAGGAGAGGTGTTAGAGAGGACGGGGCGGCGACATGGCCGGCCGGAGAGGAAAAGAAGGGAGGAAGGGCTCATCGACGCACGGGAAAACGGACGTCCAGTGAATTTCCGGTGATGGGAAGAGATGGCCGAGGTTCTCCTTGTCCTTGCGGAGCCGAGGGAGGCGACGGCGTGGGTCGGTGACGACCGGAGCAGCGGGGCGACGTGGCTGGAGTCGGCCAATGGTGGTGGTGGCTCGGGTCGAAGGTGGAGGGGCGGCTGTGGTGGCGATTTGGGGAAATGGATCAGAGGCCGGTGTGCGGCAAGGCACGATGAAGCTTTCGGCGGTGGCGGCGCAGCGCGACAGCGACGGGAGCAGCGGTGGCGCGCGGCTGGAGGCGACGAGAGGCGGCTGTGGCTCGGGTGCACGGTGAAACCGGTGCCCGGGTGGTTTATTGCGGAAGCGGAGCGGTGGACGGGGTGCGGCAACGCGCGACGAGGCCGTTGGCGCAAACGGAGCGGCGCGGGGACGGCGGCAGCGGCGGCAACGGCCGGCTGGAGGGTCGCCGGCGAGCGGCGGCGCTTGGGCTCGCGTGGGGAGCACAGGAGAGGGCGCGAGGAGCTCGGGGAGGAAGGGGAAACGGAATATGAGAGCACGGGGAGGCTTTTGATAGGCTCGGGTGGTGGAGATCGTGGCCGAGCATGACGAATTTGAAGTGGGAAGGGGCGCCGGCGACGTGGGCGAGGTGGAGCTCGAATCGACGCGAAAATTGGGGAAAAGTGGGGGAAGAGGGGGAGGAGGTGGAGGGAAACCGATTTCATGTGGTTTGGGCGCGAGGGCGCGGGCGGGAGAGCGCCGGATTCGGCGGGACGTGGGCGGCAACGGTCGGCATGGCGACTTCGGCTCTAGAGGCCGAAGGTAGAGGAAGGACCTGACAGGTGGGGTCGTCGGGCCCACCTGTCGGCGAGGGAGAGAGGAGGAGACAGTTTGGGGAGAGAAAAAGAACTTGGAGGGGGAGGGGAAACGAGCTGGGCCGACCCGAAGGAGGGAGGAGGGCAGCCTGGCCGGGAAGAGGGAGGGGGATCTGGGCCGAGCCCGAAAGGAGGAAGAGGGAATTTATTTGTTTTCTCTTTTTATTTAATTTGTTAAATGAACTTTGTGTTATTTAAATTATTTCTTGAGCTCCGAAAATTCACGGAAAAATCCGGAGAATATTTTAGGGCACAAAGAATATTAAAAAATATTCTTGGCCATGATTTTAAGGGAAAATTTTTAATTCTCCAATTATTTCACTTGATTAATTTGCTTAACTTTTATTTAATTTCAAGAAAATGCATTATTAAACGATTTTTAATCAGGAACGAAAATCGGGATGTTACAAATCTACCCCCCTTACAGGAATCTCGTCCCGAGATTCTGGGATGGCTAGAAAGAAAGCTGGTGCTAGCGGGCGGTCTGACTGATCTGACTTATCTGCACACTGCACTGTTCCTGATGCTGCTTCTCAAAGCTGAGCTATTGACCTGGCGTCACCGGTGTACCTCAGAATTCAATCAGATAACTTGAGATCGGTGTAACTCTGCTGACACCTTGCAACTAACTTCTTCAAGTACTACCCGGATTGTTGCACTGGGTTGAACCTTCAACTGAAACAGCGATGAGGTGAGCCAAACTCATCTCTGAGACCTACCCCCTTACAGTGAGTAGTCTTACGTAAGTAGTCTTACTTTCGCCTGACTGGGAACAATTGAACTGTTGTCCTTAAAAAAAATAGCCAACACTCGTCGGATTTACAAAAGGCCCTGACTTCGGTGTCGTCCACCTAAATGGATTGTGTAGTTGATATCTCAAAACTGAACTGACCGTCTCGTTGAACAATCTTCTAAGAAGTGACCGGCGCGCGGGAGAGAAAGGTTGGCTCGTAGAGGAGAGAAGTGAGAGAGGGAGAGGGAGGAGGAAGGGAGAGAGATGACGTGGCATCCTGACATGTGGGGCCCATGTGGGCCCCACACTGACTCAACTGCCACATGGGATAAAACTGGGGTAAAAACCGCCGAGGGACCTAAAGTAAACGGTTTTGTAAGTTAAGAGACGTCGGATATCTGGTTTTGCGGTTATGGGACAATTTTGTAACTCGATGACAAGTTGAGGGACCTTTGGTGTACTTTTTCCTAGTTCTAGCCCTGTGCACAAACAGGCCCACGCCGTGGTGTGTCACGGGCCGGATCGTAGTCCGCGTATACATAGCTTTTTTTTTTTCTTTTGTACCTTAGGTTCCGTTGGCCTGGATCAACCATTATGTTCAACCATAAGAACGATTGTAATCAAAGACCATAGCATCGGACAATTATTTCCCGCGTAATTAGGAGGAGTCCTTATGCTTACTAATTTTAATTAGGTCACGACTATAGTACTACAACGGCTTTGCAATTAAATGAACCAATCTATTTCCCGCGCGATTGTGTGCATAATCATAATAACGACCTGCCAATGTAATTGCTGACGTGTGACCAAATCCATTATCCAGTTCTATGGAAAATGTATCGACAACACAAGTTCTTATAAGCTAGCGCGATAAATAATGCGCTGGTGCTGTATACAAGACATTTTGCTGCCTCTCCACTTCCCCAGCCATGTCAGCCAAATCTCACGTAGTCACGTCACGCTAATAGAGAGATTATTTGGCACAGCTTCAGCTTTACCTCTCCTGGAGATAGAGCCCAGTTAAACAGTTTAGAGTGCTCTCACAAAATGAACAATAGAGGTAGAGCTGGGTTTAGACAATTCCACTCCATAACCAACGCTTAGAGAGTTCTACCAAACAGATCCAGAGAAAATGAGGGATAGGGTGGGCACCCATTAGTTTGCATCAAGCATTCCTATTTGCAGTAAGTACAACTTACATCCTTTATCTTTCTATCGAGTTTCAATTGTATCTCTGTACCGCTCATACTAGAAATCTCAACCCCTAACTTTCAAAATCAGATTAAATTAGGTCCTCCAAATATATAGATGACTGGTTTCACTGAAATGGCAATTTGACTAGGTCAATATGGCTAAGTGAGTGTGGGCCCCTGACGGAGCGTGGGGGCTCCTCACCGGGAGACCGCGCAGGCCCCCCTTTGCCGGTTCGGCCGGGGGCCCTGGGTGAGATTCTAAGCTCCTAGTCTGTGTGTGGAAGGTTCGCGAGAATGGAAACACACAAGACACGGGCGATGTATACAGGTTCGGGCCGCTGAGAAGCGTAATACCCTACTCCTGTGTTTTGGTGGATCTGTGTATGAAGAAGCTACAAAGTGCGAGCCAGCCCCCGATCGTTCTGGGATCGTTTTCCTCCCCTCTCTAAGTGGGCAAGGTCCTCCTTTTATACCTCAAGGGGATACCACATGCACCATCTCTCTCTTTTTTGTGGGGACTTATCCTATCTTTTCATAAACAGACGGAGACTTGTATGGTTGCCATCCGAATGACCTTCTGATGGGACGGCCCATACCTACCTCCACTTCCGCCGGAAGCAGGCGCGACGTGGGAACATGGCTGTCTGCTGACGACATGACCAGTGTCAGACCGGTCACAAATCGGTCATTCTTGTCCACCACGCGTCAGTTTATCAATCTGCATGTTCGCCCCTCTTCATACAATATCTTGCTTGTAATGGTTAGGATGAAGCCTGGCATATACCGGAACCAACGTGCCATCTCCAGGAGCTAACACGCCGGCTCCAGCTAGGGACGAGTGCTTGGAGGCTCTCGTCCTGACGGGATGGGGCGAGGCGTGCGTCAGACCGCCTGTCGCCACCTAACCCGCAATCTGACCGGTCTGTGACCAGTCACAGACCGGATAAACGAGCGCGCTGTACTGCATTACGTGTGGCGTGACGTGCTCACCCAAACCGCAATAAATGCGGTTAGGTGAGCCCCGCTGTGCTCACCTAACCCATACACGCGGCGTAAAACCCACAAGGGGTCGGGGCGCCTCGGCCCTCGGGGCCGAGGCGGGAGCGGTCCGACCCCCTCGGGGAGACAAAGAGGAGGGCGAACACATCACCCTCGGGCCCGACGCCCCCCGAGGGTGCCAGGCCACGTGGGCGATTGTGTCTGCCTCAAGCCTCTAGTCATGATACTCCCGGTCCCATGTCACCGACAGCCCCACATGTAGATCTCACGAAAACTATAAAAGAAAAAACCTTTTCTCCCCCATCTCCACATGTTCTTTGTTTTATATTTTTCGTGTGACTTACATGTGGACCCACATTTATTTGGTCGAGTTAACTATAGTGAACTTGCCACGTCAACAAAACCAGTGTTTTGTACTGTTGGAGGACCTAATTTAACCTGGTTTTGTAAGTTGGGGAATAAGATTTCTCGTATTATGGTTCAGGGATGCGATTTAAACTAGATTAAAAGCCTATTTAGATTGGTGCCATTTTGAACAATACCATTTTCAAACACGTTCATTTAGTTTATTGTGGTAATGCCTTAAGAATTTTGGTAACAACATATTTAGACTATCTTATTAAAATTTGGCAATGTTGCATACTTGACAAAAAGGTTTATTGTAGCATTAATCTGAAAAGACAAGGGACATAAATTGGACTATTTTCGAATTTAATGTACGACCTCCCAAGGCCCACAAATTGGTCACGGTCGAGCAGAATCAGATCACGTTCCGGCTCCGATAGCAACGTGACCGTACGGGATAAGAGCACGTCAGAATTGACCAGTTCCAACTTCCAACTCCGATCACTGCCTGGTTCATCTTGGCAATCAAACACGAATCAAAACTTAAACAAAATTGTGTTTCGATTTCCTAAAATACGATTCATATCCAAATGGACGACTTGATTGCTTCGAATTCTAAATTGTAAATGGAACGATCCATCTATGTACTGAGTACTATACTAGTACTCCATATGCTAACACAATTGATTAATCAATTATGGTATATCTAGAACCATATATAATTTTATCTTGTGTCCTTTGTTTCTTTCGAACATAGTATCTCTCTCCAAAGTCCAAGCTGACCAGGTACACACACGTAGAGATTGAGGGATCGAGGCCTCTTCCGTTCGCTCCGCCTCTCGCCGTCGCCGGCGGCGATGCCGAACGCCGGCGCCGCCAGGAGGTGCGGCAGGGCCACGCACGTCGACCTGCTCACCGTCGTCCTCGCCGCGATGCTCTGCTGGGCGTCCTACACCCTGTCGATCTGGCACAACAGCCGCGGCGCCGCGGACAGCAGCGTGCTCGGCCTCGTCGTCGGCGCCACGGTCTGCGGCGACGCCGACGAGGAGCTCGACTTCGAGGCGCGCCACGCCGCCGACGACGCCGGCCTGTCCGTGTCCTCGGGCCCGGCGAACTCGAGAGTGCGGCGGGCGTTGAGCTCGTCGGGGCCAGCGCCCGCCGCGGCGGGGACGACGGTGAGCCGGTACCGCGCCCCGTTCCCGTGGCCGGCGAGCCGCGGCGTGGTTTGGGCGGGGAACTCGGCCCGCGGCGCCAAGGCCGCCGCCGACGCCGCCGCCGCCGCCAACAAGTGGGCGCGCGTCGACGGCGACATGCTCCGGTTCACCGACGCCGCCGCCGTCCGCGCGTACGCCTACGTCGTGCTCCGGCTAGTCGCCGCGCCCGTGCGCGCCGCCGTCGACGTCGGGGCCATGGTGAGTGCCGCCTCGCCCGCGCCCTCGCCCTCGACGTTGTCAACGCATGGTCCTTTCGGATTACGAAAAACTTTAGGGGGTTTTGCACAAAAAGATCTTAATACCGAAAAGGACTCGTTGGAATTTAGGTGATCTAAAAGAGGAGTGATTTGGATATTATCTTTGGCCTGATGCGTATATTCGGATTTCTGACATCAGCTTATGCTTTAGTGGGCGGCCTAATCAAGAAATGGTCGCTGGCAAGGACAAACCAATGTGCACCATAGAGTGATGTGGTCAATCAAAACCGTTGACTTAGATATTTTCCGGTGAAATAAAAACAGTTGAGTAGGTATGCTAAAAAACAGATGAGTAGGTTGGTTTATTAATTTGCATCAGCAATTCAGCATGCCAGCAAACATGTCATTTTCTAATTTGTACAGAAATGTGAATATCAACCTCTTCATTTGGTTTATTCATAAGCATATTTGTAAACAAAAAGTAATTTATAAATAAAGCTTTATATATGTATGTATATATATATATATATGTATGTGTATATATATATATGTATGTGTATATATATATATATATGTATGTGTATATATATATATATATGTATATATATATATATATATATATATATATATATATATATATATATATATATATATATATATATATATATATATATATGTATGTGTATATATATATATATATATATATATATATATATATATATATATATATATATATATATATATATATATATATATATATATATATATATATATATATATATATATTCTTTTAGATCTAAAACAAACGTTGAAAAATAAACTTCGATGAAAAAAAATCTCAAAATCAGTTTTCAATTTAAAATTAAAAATTTAAATTTTAGCTGATCAGTATAAATATAAGCAAAAAGATAAGACCATATACTTGTGGTTTGTTTGTCAACAGAGTTTTCAATATATATTCTGTCTGTTTTTTTCTTTTTTGAACTTGGTTGAAATATTTCCGTCCATGTCAGTGAACCCAGTTACCGACGGTTATTGAAAACCCTCGTTGTCACTTGCCGTCGTCTATGTTTGACTTTGTCACTAAAATCTGACACTTCTGTCAATGGCGAAACGTGCACCAGCATGGAGGGAGCTGGGCGGCGGAGCTGATGTCCCGCGGCGTGGTCACCGTGTCCGTGGCGGCGCCATGGGGCGCGTCCGATGGCGCGGCGCTCGTCGAGCTCGCGCTGGAGAGAGGCGTCCCGGCCGTGCTCGCCGCCGCGGGGGGCGCGCCCAGCCGCCGGCTCCCGTTCCCGGCCGGCGCGTTCGACATGGCGCACTGCGGTCGCTGCCTCGTGCCGTGGCATCTCCATGGTAAACATTTTCCATCCTCGCGCACACGGTAGTTCTGCATCGTCGTTGTTGGCGATCGGTCGCTAATGGCGGCGCGGTGGTTTGTGGGCTCAGGCGGGCGGTTCTTGATGGAGATCGACCGCGTGCTCCGGCCAGGCGGCTACTGGGTCCACTCCGGCGCGCCGGCGAACGGCACGCATGAGCGCGCCGCCATCGAGGCCGCCGCGGCGAGCATGTGCTGGAGGAGCGTCGCGGACCAGAACGGCTTCACCGTGTGGCAGAAGCCGGTGGGCCACGTCGGCTGCGACGCCGGCGAAAACTCTCCCCGGTTCTGCGCCGGCCAAAACAAGAAGTTCAAATGGTGCGTGTCGCCGTCGCCGGGAAGGCACTGCTCAAACGCTTCTTCTTCGCCATGACAAACGCTGTGCGATTTCAGGGACAGCGACGTCGAGCCGTGCATCACGCCGATCCAAGAAGGCGCGGCGCCGCCACGGGAAGCCTCGGCGGCGGAGGCGCTCCGTCGCGACAGCGAGACGTGGACGCGGAGGGTGGCGCGGTACAAGGCGGTGGCCACCCAGCTGGGGCAGAAGGGCAGGCTCCGCAACCTGCTCGACATGAACGCCCGCCGCGGCGGGTTCGCCGCGGCGCTGGCCGACGACCCCGTCTGGGTCATGAGCGTCGTCCCGGCGACCGGCGGCGGCGACACGGACACGGACACGCTCCCGGCGATCTACGACCGCGGCCTCATCGGCGCCTACCATGACTGGTCAGCACGAAACACCTCAAAACATTTCAAAATCACATCGAATTTGCATTTTTAATTTTTTCTGTGTCGCCGAGATGAACTGCATTGGCATCTGACATTGCAGGTGTGAGCCATTGCCGACTCCCGCCTTGAGCTACGACCTCCTACACGCCGACTCCCTCTTCACCATGTACAGAGACAGGTGCTTCCTAGCTCATGCCACATCCCTCCATCAAAATCGAGGCAATTCTTGTACAATTTGAAAATTTTTGTTCTAATTAATCTCGTTTTTTTTCAATTGTGATGATTCAGGTGCGACATGGAGGATATCCTGCTGGAGATGGACAGGATCCTGCGGCCCGGGCGCGCCGTGATCATCCGCGACGACATCGCCATTTTAGCAAGGATCAAGAACTTCTTAACTGATCGGATGAGGTGGGATTGCCAGATTTTCGACGGCGAGGATGGCTCGGACGATCGTGAGAAGATCCTGTTTGCAGCGAAGACGTGCTGTAACGATGAGGATCGAGATCAGGAGCAATGAGCATGATCATCTAGGATGACCAAATACAGACAGATGATTGATGATCACATTCATACACTGATACACTGTGTACGCTGTATGACTGATTTGTGATTTGTAAAGCACATAATGTCAGGATGCGCCTTTTTTTTTTCTTTTGGAGCATGACCGTTCATACATACCACATTCGCAATGGAATTGGGTCCAAAATGAAAGTTGAGGATTCAACTGCTATGTAGTAGGAGTTACTGACATATGCGTCCTTAAACAAGTGGGATTCATTCAAGGAGTTGCCTAATCGATATAGATGGCCATATGGCCCGCGGCCCGGTCCAAGCACGGCATGGCCCGACTAACCTCGGCCCAGGCATGTCCGGGCCTGGGCCGTGCTGGGCCAGGTGGCCCATTTGGCCTACTATACTAATCGGTGAGTTTGGATTTGTGCGTGCTCTTACGGTGCTTGATGCCTGCGATATCAATTTTGCTATATATTTGTCGACAATTTTTTCCCCAAAAATTTGACAGATGTAATTACAGTACAATCATAGTGTAATTACACTGTAACTTGTATGTAATTACACTGTAACTATAGTGTAACTTGTATGTAACTTTCAAAAATCTCTCCGTAACATGTTATTTCGGTAAAATGAAGGTCGTGGGAACAAATTCTTTCACATATGTGTGCTATATGATTTGTTTTCTTCCTCACCAAAACAAATCGTGTAATAGATCTAACGATTCAAAATTATGTGAAACTTACATATAAGTTACACTGTAGTTACATATAAGTTACAGTATAATTACATATAAGTTACAGTATAATTACACTACGATTGTACTATAATTACATCTATCAAATTTTTGGGAAAAAATTTGTCGATAAATGTATAGATAGTCCCCTGCGATATTATTCAAAGGACTTGCTCGCAAACGTGTTTGTAATGATTCTGTACGCAATCCGTGCTGACGAAAGAAATGAAACTTTCCAGCGTGTCCTGCAAACTTTCAGTGAGTTTGAGAGAGGTGTGAAGTCCATCCTTCTGAGGGCGAACCTGCTCGCACATGGTGCAGCCGAAGGGAAGTAGTACAATGGAGGATGAGAAGATTTGCCAGGCACTAATGTTACCGTAGATACGCTTTTGAGGTGCTTTGTTTTATAGGTCAGGAAATCAATTCCATTCATTTGAACATGATGAAATCATAGTGATGCAACTCCATAGAGCTTATATGTTTTATTGATGATGTGGCTGGATTGTGTTGTCACAGGCTTTTTAGGCATCTAAAGCATGCAACACTACGGTGTAAAGCATTGCTGGTCTAATGGCATAATTATTTTTGGACAGCTTGCATTCCATTCAAACCAATTTATACTTTAGGCTGTGTTTAGTTCACACAAAAATTGAAAGTTTGGTTGAAATTAGAACGATGTGACCGAAAAATTGAAAGTTTGTGTGTGTAAGAAAGTTTTTATGTAATGAAAAAGTTGGAAATTTGAAGAAAAAAATTGGAACTAAACACGGTGTAAAATCTACACGAGACTGCCATTCTGTCCGCAACCCACACTTGGCTATGCCAGAACGGTAACGGCAACTCGGTTCTGCATGCATCGAATCTCAAGATCGCTAATCACTCCTATGCGAGCAAGGAGAAGATGTTTCTATTCCAAATAATTCAGACAAACGAACAGAATGAATCAATCAAGTGAACTGACTAAACCCCTGGGAGGGTATGTCTGTATAAGTTATATACAGTAAAATTGTATGTCTGTGCATCAAACACTTTCAATAAATCTCCTTAATGTCTTCAGTTTGTTGCGTTTCTACTAAATCTTCAGTTCCCGCAGGTCCATCTCGAGGTAGGAATGCAGCTCAGGTAGTGGCACCAATGGCAGCGTTCATTAGCATTCACCCCTCTGAAGAGCATCGACAGCCCAACGGCGAATCTGCACAGGTCAGCAGCACAATCGTCAGTTCAAACTTGAAAAATTGAATCAAACCAACCATACTGACACAAATGCTATAGCCAGTATTATATACTCCTTGAAACAAAAGGCCGGCAAAAGACTTGCATTAACTGGAGCACAATAAGATATTAGCAGGTTGCATGTTAGGCTGGATTGAGCATGTTACTCCTTGAAACAAAAGGCCGGCAATGGCATGGGGAAAATGATTATCTAGTGCTGCATTGAAATGCTCTATGGATTTCACATGAATCTCTGAACATGGGACAGGCAGGAGGCAACACCAACGGCTCTGCTGCCCGCCCACCTGACTAAATTAGATACCAAACACATTGAAATCTACATGATCCAATGTTATAATAAAAAAAACAGTCTCGATTCTTGCAATTTGCAATTGAGTTTAACTGCTTCAGTTACAAGCAGGATGATGGTGATTGGTATTGCCGTATTGGGCTCCATTTTGTACGGCATAATCAGTGGAAGATCATAACAAACAAAAAAGGTTTTGCTTTGTGAAGACGTAATGCTTAATAAATTGCTTACCCGATGACAGCTAGGACCGAGGCCACGGCCAGCAAGATCCATTGATAAGCCAGGTACTTCTTGGAGGTGTACTTGACAGAGGAAGGCAGGACATATCGCTGCATCCATCCGTAGTGTGGGCGCATCAGGAAGATGAATCCGAGGAGGAACCCAGTCAAGAACCCTCCGATGTGGGCGAAGTTGTCGACGTGAGGGAGGATGCCGATGGCGAGGTTGATCGCGATGACGATCAAGAGCGTCACTAGAGCTGCAGCCTGCATTGCAATTTCGATACATATGAGATTGAGCTACCAGTCGAATGGATGTAGCAGCATGAACAGATTGAAATATGACTAATGTGAGGATGCATGTTTTCTTCTCTGGTGCAGAAAATGTGCGCGAAAATGTCACCTTGTTCGTGTATATGGTCCAGTTGGTGAAAAGCTCCGACAGCATGGCTCCAAGAAGACCAAAGAGAGCGCCAGAAGCACCGACGGAGATGCTGTTTCTGATGAACAGCGATGAAAGAACGCTGCCTCCAATGCCAGAAACAAGGTAGATGATGCCAATTCTCACTGCAAGAAAAACGTAAGTGTCAATTCAGATTCAGATACAGTACTCCACTAATCGTGTCAGTGAATTTTGGAGAGTAATTTTGTACTCAAAGAAAGCTGTGCTTACTGTATCCAAACTGCTGCTCGAGCCTGAGTCCGATGAGCACGAGGCTTAGCATGTTGGCAAGCAGATGAACAACACCGGCGTGCAGCCAGATGCAGGTCACTAGCCTCCATCCCTGATGCTCATGAACAACCTTGTCCCATACCAGTGCTCCCATCTTCTGCAATCTGTGCACAAGAAAACGCTCTACTGATTCAAGAACCATCCCCATATTTCATCACGAACAACATCCCAAGTCTCCGAGAAGAAGGAATAAAGCACTTACGTGGCGGAGGAGGGGCCGAGGAGCGGGTTCTCGGAGAGAGGCTGGAAGGAGAAGCGGCGGAGGAATCCGGCGACGCACGCGCCGCCGCGAGAGGCGTGGGAGGGGCAGTTGTTGACGTACATGGCAACGGCGAAGACGACGACGTTGGCGACGAGGATGGCCGGGACGAGCCACGGCACCCACTCCCTCTCCCCCTCCCGCTGCGGGTACTGCGCCACCGCCGCCGGCGAACCGCACCTCTCCTCCTCCCCCTCCCTCTTCCTCCCTCCCTTCTCCACGTCGTACCTCGCCGCCGCCGCTGCCATGGCGAACCGACCAAGAACCGCTACCTGCTGCTGCTTCGTCTACCGCCGCTGCGTTGCGTTTGCGTTTGCGTTGGTGAATGGTGAAGTGGAAACGGCTGCGAGTGGTGGTGGTGGTGGTGGTGGCGACGCGGGTAAATAAGCGGGCGGGTGGTGGGAGGGGAGGGCGACATGGGGGCGTAGTTGGGGCGTTGTTTCCGGCGCGCGCGTGGGGTGGGAGGGGCGCGACGCGGTTTGGCGCGGACTGGTGGTTCCGTTCGGTTTCCCAGCTTCCGCCGCGCGAGCTGGCACGAGGACGGACGTAGCGGCGGAAGATGCCAGGACGCCCAAAATTAGGGGGGCCTCGTTGTTTTTGCGCAATGCAAGAGCAAGTTTAACAGTACTTCCTCCGTTTCACAGTGTAATTCTAGCATTTTTCATATTCATATTAATGTTAATGAATTATTCTAGCATTTTTCGTATTCATATTGATGTTAATGAATCTTTATATACATACATACATACATACATACATATATATATATATATATATATATATATATATGTGTCTAGTTTCATTAACATCAATACGAATGTGGTAAATGCTAGAATGATTTAGATGGTGTTTGGATACAGGGACTTAACTTTAGTCTCTGTATTTATATACTAATTTAGAGTATTAAATATAGACTACTTACAAAACTAATTACATAAATGAAAACTAATTTGCAAGACAAATTTTTTAAGCCTAATTAATCTATAATTAGAGAATGTTTACTGTAGCATCACATAGGCTAATTATGAATTAATTAGGCTCAATAGATTCGTCTCGCGAATTAGTCCAAGATTATGGATGGGTTTTTATTAATAATCTATATTTAATATTTATAATCAGTGTTCAAACATCCGATGTGATAGGGACTCATCTAAATAGGGTCTTACATTCTGAAACGGAAGGAGTACTCACCAGGGATCACTTCATCCGTTCCGAAATAAAATAATCTCATACTATAGTGTAACAACGAATTTAGACATTATAAAGTTAGTTTATTTTAGTACGAAGTGAATACTATTGAGACTTTCAGATGCAACGATGGTTAAATGCATAGGAGGGGATCCTTGGTCTCGGTGCAAAACGTAATACGACTTAGACTTCGGATGGTGGGATTATTAGCTCATCTTACCGCTAATATATATAATGGATTAGTTATAAAGTTGGTTTTAATTTTTCTCCTATTCTCTCTTTATTTTACTTATACATTTAATACATTTGTCTTGGAGTACATATTAAGCTATCTCTTGCATAAGAGCCACCCCTTTATTTTCTGTTACACATTCCTCCATTTAAGTTTATAGTATTTTTTATATAGCTCACTATTTTTCTTGCTCTTTTTGGTAGTTAATTAATGCTTTATAACCACATTAATCAACAGTTGATGATGCTTGGGAGTACCTATATATCTTTCGAAAGATTTTCATGATCGTATCACACAGATTTTTAATCTTTGGATTAAAATCCGATAGATATAATAAAAAGCAAAAAGCAATTAAGAAACACCATAATGGACACTAAATTACCATATCCTCAAGAAAAAGACCAAATCCAATACAAAATTTAAAATTTACATGCGAAGATTCAAAAATTACAGTGCAACTTACAAAAGTTACAGTGTAAGTTTTATAAATTACACTGTAACTTATAAGAAAATGCACTGTAAATTTGAGTGAGAAAATCGAGTGAGAGATAAGAAAAAATCTTTCGAGTGAGATATAGCAAAATCGATGATGCTTTACTCCTTTCCAGGCTGTCAGCACCTTACTTTTTTTTTTCCGTTTTTGTCACTTGGAAAATCGATTCCTGCCATTCTAATTTACGCGTGATTTTCCTCTTGTGTTCTTATCTCCATCTCAATGGTTTACACGTATCTGTTTTTTTAACAACATTATTTTTTTAATCTCAATACTATTACTGTAAGAGTCAAAATCTTAACGTAAGTACTGAGACGGTCACCATGACGACGGTGACACTGCTGATCTTCTTTTTATTTCTTTTTGAAAACTACACTGCTGATCTTGATTCTCATAATTTTGATGAGGTTCGTGTTGCCAATACTAACATCTTTTGACATGAATATCCGATGTAATTTTTAATCCATAATTTTATGAAAATAAAAACAGTTCGCCTTACAGCTTACATAGTGAAACAAGCAAAAAAAAAAAAATTAAAAAAAATCAAATTTAGGACCTAATCTGACATCCAGTTGACTCCCCACCCACGCGGCCGTCACACGGCGCCAGCGCCACGCGGCCCAGTGGAAACGGACCGGTTGATTCGGCCGGCCCGCTGTGCGCGCACCACATGACATGGCCCAGGCCCAGGCGGACCGCTCGATCGCCTGACTGACAAGGCGATGCGACAGAAACACCGGAGCATCACGCCGGCGGCCACGAGAACTCGTCCACGGCGTCGGCAAGGCAGCGGCCGCGGCGAGAGGGCTTGACCGGACACCAGCGGCGAACAAGATCTAGACAATAGGCATCTGTCAGCCAGCTACTACACGCCTCATCGTTTGGCCTAAACAGCCAAAAAATAATCCAAAATTTAAATTTTTGAATTTAATTTTAAAGTTAATTTGAATAAGCTAAAATTTAAATTTTTGAACTTGATTTTGAAGTTGATTTTGAAGTTAATTTTGAGATGCTTCTAACATAATTTTTTTTTGTTAATGATGGCTTTTAAGTCGCTATAAATAAATCTATAAAAGTTTTACTTATAAATTAATTTTTATTTTTTAATAAATAAAATGGGCAACCGATCGGAGCCTACCACTGCTCGCACAGAGAAGCAGCCATCCCATCGGAGTTTCATCAGACTGGAGTAGTACTCATCATCATCACTCGTCGGACATGCTACGTGCCGTGCTTGCTCTCGCCGCTGTCACCATGTCACCTTCTAGCTCGTCCCAATCAACGGCGGTGACTGTCGTCTGTCTGCGATTATCGCCTGCATCATTGGCATTTTTGCCTATACTCCGCCTGCCTGTCATCTCTTCATTTCTTGATTTCTTCCTCCCGTAATGATTGCCGGTCGTTTGATTGTCTCGGCCTTGACATGATTTTCAACGCTGGTGATTCGCCCACCCATGATCCGTGGATCGAATAATTGAGCTTGGATGTGGACGTTTGCTGGCCTTTTGTTCCAGTATTCCCAACTCCCAAGTGAATATAAGGTCGGTTGTGACATATTTTATTACTATAAATATATATATATATATATATATATATTGAGATTTATAGTATTAGAATGTATCACATTCGCTACGGCTTTTCATGGAACGGATGGAGTACGAGGAGATCATCATCTCCGAGATTTACCATGATTCTTGGAAGCTTAGGCACAAGAAAACATTCTCTTGCCCGGCGAAAAACAAAATAACATTGATCGAGTTTTGGTACTAGTTTATATACTGTTACCGCGGGAAAAAAATAAAATCACGTCAGTGATTAGCATTTGCCAAACTGTAATTCTTCCGCTAACAAAAAATGGTTCAGCTATATAAGGTTAACGTTTTCGACGAAAACTGATCGAAACCGCGAGATTTTAATATATAGTGAAAAAAATATTCCGTGTGATAATTTCAAATGGTTTTTAGAATTCAAAATCAAACGATAAATTTGGCCAAATTTTAATCAAAGTTAGTTAAAAATTGACGAAAACTGCCATACCACCCGAAGTTAAGATCTGAGGATCAAAACACATGTGCAAGTACAATTATAGTGTACCGTTCTGGAAAACCAACTTCTACAGATGAATTGGACAACTGATATCCAAATTCACTCTCGGAATTATTATTTTTTACAACGGGGGTATACGTGTGGCTATGTGAAGTGGTGTATATGCACGTGTGTCTTCCTGTTTGGTATGGTTTAGGCTGCATTCTTCATAATTACTCCAACTGATTTAGGTTTTAAGACTTTTTATCATTGTTCACATTCATATAAATGTTAATGAATCTAGTCACACATATATGTCTAGATTCATTAACATATATATATATATATATATATAAACATATTGTCCTATAATATATGTTAATATATATATGTTAATATATATATATATATTAACATATTTATTAACATATTGTCCTGTTTGGTATGTGTGTGTGTGCAATGCTAGAAATTCTTATAATATGAAACGGAGGAAGTAGCTGGGAACTCATCTCCACGCATGCAACACATAGCAATTTATTAGCACACGACTAATTAATTGTTAACTTTTTTAAAAAATAATTAATGTAATTTTAAAGTATTTTTTCTAAAAAGATTGTGAAATATATATCGTTTAATAATTTCGGAAATAATTTGGGAAGTGTGCGCATGTAATGAAGCTGGGAACGTGGAGTAAACAGTAAAGGGGACAGCCTTACTTGGGCCGGGGGAGCGGGACGCGCGGACCGGGCGCCACGCGCGCGCGGAGAATTCGAGCCCAAATCCAATCGCGGGCGAGACAGACAGCGGCGCGGAACTCCCGCATCGGTGGCAGTCGCGCGAGCGCCACCTATCGCCGCTTCGGGCCGTCGGATCAGGAGGCGCGGAGCATCGGACGGCTCTGACCGTGTGGGCCCCTGCGCGCGGGTCCCGACGGTGGTGGCAATGATTAGGCTCGCACCTGCGGGGCTTTGACTGGAGGCCCCCCCCCTCCTCGCCCATGCCCAAAAATTCTGGATGGGGTTGCTTTTGCGCTGTGCACCCTGGGAAATTCTGATATTCTACTGTAAAATGTTCCGCTGCTTCCTCTTGTTACTGTATGGATTATACTCCCTACACATGACAATCTAGGATGGAATGAGTTTGCTGCGTATTAGAACAGAGGAAATAGTTGGTTTCTTGCTCATGAAAGTGGTCTACCGATTTATTTAGTGATTTTTTTGTAAGTTAGCAATATTTAAAATTTTGGCATTTTTTATGCACTCCCTTGGTCCCATAAAAAACGAATATAGAATCAGATATGACATATTCTAGTATAATGAATCTAGACATATATATATATATATATATATATATATATATATATATATATATATATATATATATATATCCAGATTTGTAGTACTAGAATGTGTCATATCCAATATTAGATTGGTTTTTTATAGGACGGATGGAGTATTTACCAAAGTTTGGCAATAAACTGAACGTAGACATATTTTTGGCAATTATGCCAACAAATAGCATCAATCTGAACAGCCCCTTATACTATCTTTTGGCTCATAAGTAGGTATATAATTCAAAATATAAACTAATCTAGCTATTAAAAAAAGATTATCACCGACTATTTAGTATCTTTTGAAACATGTGATTAAGAAAACACAAGAATAGAAATAGAATGTCATACTCATAAGATTTCTATAAGCTTTTGAAACAAATGGAAGTTTTAAACTATTGTTTGATTAGCATATAGGAAAAATGTAGAAATATTAGACACATAAAAAGAAAAACACGAGGTGAAATCTCATACTTATTTTCCTTCAAAATTGCTCTAAAACGGTATATTCCATAAGATTTTTAAAGGAATTGATATGAAAGAGGTTTGATAGGAATTTCTATTTTTTTTTTCAAATGAGCCTTTAGAATCTCTGGTTTATATGAACATGGCCTAGGTTTAGGGATGGAAATGGTCACAAAAATTCCAAATCGACCGAGGGTCGTTTCCAACCATTGCCTTTTTTTACTATATAAAAATTTTGTTTTTTTAATTTATTTCCTCATTATATTAATATTAAAACTGAGTAGTTTTAATGAATCAATTACCAACCAGTTAAGCGTCGTTTTTTAAAAGATGCTACCAATCCAACTGCCTCCTACAGTTTTCACCCCTACTAGTAGGTCATATGGGAGGTAAAAACAAAAACATTTGAAATTCGAACCCCTTCCTTACAAATACAACAACGCCCAGGGGCGAGCACACAAATACGCCCCAAACTTTGCCATACCGGCGACCAACAACCAAAAGGAGAGAGAGAACACCACAAAAGCTACTAAAAAAAGCACCGAGAAATCTAGTGGTGCAGCAAGCGAGCAAACCCCCCCACCTCCCCCTCCTCTCCACCACCACCACCTCCCCTCCCCCCCCTCTCCATCTCTCTCTCCCTCCCAATTTTTTTCCGCCTCTCCGCCTCTCGCCTCTCCCCACCCCACCCCCCCGCGACGACGGGGCCCCGAAGCTTCCAGAAGCTTCCAGGGTCCTCCCCTCCCAGATCGCCCCGCCCTCCGGAGCTCAGCGGGGGCGGCCGCGGGTGGCGGAGGAGGAGGAGGAGGAGGAGGAGCCGGGGTGGGGGCGGCTAGGGTTAGGGATCCGGGGGTGGTGGGGTGGGGGTGCTGCGGCAGCGGGTGGGTTCGAGAAGGAGGATGCATATGATGCGGCGGCTCAAGAGCATCGCCTCCGGCCGCTCGTCCGTCTCCGATCCGGTGAGTGAAGCGAGCGAGCGAGCGGGCTCGATCTCCGGGCGCCGCCATTCGGTTTCCCGCAGCCGCATTTGTGTGGAAGGAAACCGAATCGTGGATTCGTTGCGTTGGTTTTTGGTTTGGTGTTGTTGTTGTTATTGGGTCTTTGCATTTGGGGGGGGGGGGGGGGAAGTGGGCATTGCATTGGGTGAAGGGTGTCGCGCTACCAGGTGGCATGGCAAAGCGCTTTAGTTTTTTCTTTCTTTTTTTCTTTAGCATTATTGCGCTTTAATAAAGGTTAAAGGCGACAGCTTGTTTGCTTCTGCCCGACTATTTATTTTGTCTAGTTTGGTTCAAGAGGATAGCGTTTTTGTCTGCAGAGCTGTAGCAATGTGGAACATTTATTCCCTGGTGTTCATGCTTCATGGGCTCATGAGGAGATTTGATGCTGCATTGGCGATGGCTGGACGGTGGTATAGCTGTCCGACATTACTAGAAAAAGAGAATCTGCCAATAATAGGTTTATTGGATTGGGAAGTTATCAAGGAAATGCTTTTCAATGTGTAACTTTTCATGATGGGTCTGCTTTGGTCATGTCCCTTAATCGTAGTCTTGCTTTGTTGAGCGTTGAACAGCTTTTCAGAAGGATGTGATTGATGACGTAGTTGATGTCTCATAATACTGAGAACAAAACATTGCTCACCAATCACAATAAAAAAATTGGGCACTGGGCAGTGTATATTGTAGAATGAATTGGTGGAAGAGTTTGATGCACAATGTTAGCTAATAGGTATAGTATGTGACTTCTAGCGGATGAATATGAATTCTGTGCTTGAGAATAAGGAAAGTAGGATTAGTTTCTCCTCCCTATTATGAGCTTGAGTTGATAACCTATATTGTTCTTGTTAGGGTGGTGATTCTGGCACCAAAAGACCAAAATTCGATCAGGATGGAGCAGGAGATATAGTCATTGAGCCACATCTAACTGATGACAAACCTATGCGCGTAGACCAAGAATCATCTTCATCTCATAGAGATGCTGAGGCAAGCACATCTACTAGTAAGAATCCTGGTAGAACTGAAGAAGCAGGTGCGGATATTCTTCCAAAAGAAATGAATGAGATGACAATAAGTGATGATAAAGTTGATGGCCATAATGATAAGGTTATTTTGATACCATTTGACTTGTCACTTCTTGACATAATGCCACCCTACTTTCGTTACTTATGTCGTAGTTTTTCTGATTATAGGAATCTGAAGGTGTTATTGTTAATGCAAATGGAACAGAAACAGGTCAGATTATTGTGACATCAATTGGAGGTCAAAATGGGAAGCCAAAGCAGGTGATGCATCAACCCATTATGTTTATCTGCACCATTCTCTCTCATGCGTTCTGCTGGATCTGCTGGATATTAATACAATGCATCAGCACTGAAAATATCTTCATGCCCTGAAAACTGGGAGATTCCTTCCTTCAACCCCCCTCCCCCCCCACCCCCCAAAAAAAAAGAAAAAAAACACACTATGATGCAATGCATTCCATCAGTATTGCGGGTGTTATTTCTTCCTGATGGTTGTGTATTTTTGCTTAGGAAAAAGTAGCGTTCTCTTGGATGTTTGCTATACTACATTCTTTACATACAGGCAGGGTCAAACATTAATGTGTGCTAATTGTTTTACAGAAGGTATCATACATGGCAGAACGTGTAGTTGGTACTGGTTCATTTGGTGTAGTTTTTCAGGTATATTATTTCACATTTTGCCATTCTGTATCGCTACTCCTCGTCATGATGGAAATTTACAATATTTGGGCATAAAGTTATTGACCAGTTATTGATACAAACAGGCCAAGTGCTTGGAAACTGGAGAGACTGTTGCCATTAAGAAGGTTCTGCAAGATAAAAGATATAAGAACAGAGAGCTCCAAACAATGCAACTGCTTGACCATCCTAATGTGGTCCAGCTAAAGCATCACTTCTTTTCGACGACTGAGAGGGGTGAAGTTTACCTCAACCTTGTACTTGAATATGTCTCAGAGACAGTTTATCGTGTTGCTAAATACTACAATCGGATGAACCAGCGTGTGCCCATATTGCATGTTAAGCTGTATGCATATCAGGTCTGTATAAGTTATAATTTTAGCTTTGTAGATCATTTCAAACTGTTAAATCCATGATTCTAAAGAAATTATTTGTTCTAATGTGTTTTACTATTTTTCATAGATGTGCCGTGCCCTTGCATATATCCATCGTGTTGTTGGTGTCTGCCATCGAGATATTAAACCTCAAAATCTACTGGTATGTATCATGAGACTCATTTTTATCAGGCACCCCTCCTCAGGGCATGCTTTGCAAGTGTTCTTTTCCCTTTTTTACTATTTGGGTACTTGTAAACAGATGATGGAGTTTAAGATTGAAACATGCATTTGCAGCTTGTGCAAAAGCATGATTGCCTGCAATATTTTCAGCTGTTTATGTGTTGTGATATAAGTAAACCTGCTGTACAAGCAATTGTCTCATTGCAAGTTGATCGATTTTTCAGGTCAATCCTCATACACATCAACTGAAGCTTTGTGATTTTGGAAGTGCTAAGAAATTGGTATGCTTCTTGTCCTGCTAGCATGTTGATTCTGTGTTGCACATGTATTTGACAATGCAGACACTCCATTTCAGGTTCCTGGTGAACCTAACATATCATACATTTGCTCGCGGTATTATAGGGCTCCTGAACTAATATTTGGAGCTACAGAGTATACCACAGCAATTGATATCTGGTCTGTTGGTTGTGTACTAGCTGAGCTTCTGATTGGTCAGGTATAGAATCATTCTAGCAGCTCAGTTTTTTTCTAGTCAAGTTCATGACCCGAGGATATACTTGATTGAATAATTTTGTATCGAACTTACTGTTATCTTAAGTCACACCATTACCAAAAAATAAATAACATAACTCAGCATTTCCATTTGAATGCAAGTACTTCATTTTATGGGGGTTGGGGGTTAATAATGGATGCTGTGCTGCAAGACTCTTTCCTGCTTTGGCTGATCTTTTTTCCGAATATGGACAATTGCAGCCTCTGTTCCCTGGAGAAAGTGGTGTTGATCAACTGGTGGAAATAATAAAGGTTTCTATCTCCTGTCATCCATTAGAGACAGTAATTTAGGTCTGTGGACTGATCCATTTCTTGTTTTTTTTTCTTATTATAGATTTTGGGTACACCAACTAGAGAAGAAATCAGGTGCATGAATCCAAACTATTCTGAATTCAAATTCCCTCAGATAAAAGCTCATCCATGGCACAAGGTTGGTGGATCTCTAATTCCATAGCACTTTAGTTCTACACTGATGTAACCTTCTCACAAAATTTTTCCAACTGCAGCTTTTTGGTAAGCGCATGCCACCTGAAGCTGTTGATCTTGTGTCAAGGTTGCTGCAGTACTCGCCAAATTTGCGTTGCACAGCTGTAAGACTAATATTGGATTTGAGCCATTTTAACTAATTATTGAACCAGATCGGTATTAGGTGGATCATCATGAGCACAATAATCTAATTTCCTCATAAGAAAGTGTTGTACTACATATGATATATTATGTTTGTATCTACTAATTAGTCCTAGATTGGGAAACAAAGAAACAAAAAAAATCTTGATTACTGTTCTGATTAAACGTATTTGGCTGTTCTTCCAGGTTGATGCTTGTGCTCATCCATTCTTTGATGAACTGCGGGATCCCAAGACCTGCTTGTCAAATGGACGATCATTACCACCCTTGTTCGACTTCTCAGCTGCTGGTAAGAATTTTCTCTACTTGAAAAGTTGAATTTCTATTATAACCCTTGTCTTATCCCTCATCCAACCATTGGAATGGTGGTCTACAGAATTGGAAGGCCTTCCTGTTGAGCTAGTCCACCGAATCATTCCTGAACATATGAGGAAGTGAAACGGAATGGCAGGAAAACACAATTTCGCTGTTAGAACAGCGGATAGGTGTGAGTGAGATGGTTGATGCAAACATCCATAACTTATGGATGGATCAGGAGTAGACTAGATTCACTGCCTTGCTAGATGTGGAAAGAGGGATGCTATAGAAGTTCCTCATCATCACTTCACATAAAGAGCGAGGCAGTGGCTCATTCTGATGCAATTCCAAGAGGTAATGAGCAACTGAGATTGGCACGGCAACTCGCACATTTTCATCATGTGCCACCAGAGACGTTTATCTACTAGGCTGCTGTTGTATAATCAGGTACATGCTGAGTTTGCAGTTGTTTGTAGACACTTGTTTCCCTGAACAAGCGATGAGAGAAATCCAGATTCCAAAGTGCTTGCTTTGCTATCATGAAAGCCTGCCCGGAACATGTCAATTTTGATTAGTGCACGCAATGGCCTTTCCTTTATGTTTCAGAAGTCTAATCAAATTCTCTCAATCATGGTGTCTTAGCTGATGGTTTCATCTTGCATGACTCAGGGGCTGTTTGGATGCTATACTAAGTTTGCCACCATTCACCATACTATTTGTACCACATTTGCCTAAGTTGTGGCTTACAAAAAGTGAGCCACACCTTAGCTAGCAAAATTGGATTGTGCCACACTTTGTTGAGTTGATGACATGTGGGGCCCAAATAGATGAGAAGGAATCTTGCCACAAGTGTGGCTATGAACCAAACAATATGCTAACTTGGACAAACTTGCATAACATGAGATGTGGTAACCTTTGGCAAATTTTGGTAGCAAATCAAACAACCCCTGAGGTTTTACGGTTAACTACAAATGCACCGACGGTGACACTTGCAGGGTAACCTAAAGTTCATGTTT